>NW_015505418.1:109418-128764 GCF_001515645.1 Sinocyclocheilus grahami | reverse complement strand
TATATATATATATATATATATATATATATATATATATATATACAGAGAGAGAGAGAGAGAGAGAGAGAGAGAGATGTGAAACTTGTCTTTTAACACAAGCTCAATTCAAATGGATTTGTATACATTTCAAAATCCAAATTGAAGCATAATTCAGTATTTTTGAACAAATCAAGAGTGAATGATTCAGATACTCAAAGACAGTCACTTGTTTAGTTTCTGAATGAATGAGCATTTTTTAATAAATTGGTAGAATGAAGGATTCGGTGACTCACTCACATGGACAGAACTTGTTTTGCTCCTGAATGAATCAGTGTTTGAATGAGTGAGCCAATGATTCAACAACTCACTCATATAGACGGTAGCTTGTTTTGTTTCTGTGTTTTTTGAATGAATTGTTTGAATTAATGAGTCAATGACTCACTCATAAACACAATAATTTGCAAAAACAGTCACTGAAAAATTCCCAACACTAATGTACAAAGCACAAACGCAAACAAATGAATGTCAGATTCAATGGCCGTAACTAATTGTACTACTATTTTAGCACATTTAACTTCTGTTTAAACTCGATTAGTGATAGTCAGTGAATAAAATAAAGGTTTTTTTAACTGAAATATTGTGCTCAAAAGTGGTGCTTTCACTCAAATGTGTGTTTTATTGCTCTCTTGATTATAATACACTTTAAAAGGGACACATTTTTTAACTGCATAAGGTCCTGCTGGAATAAATGCTTTTAAAAATTCAAAGCATCCAGGTGTACAGTTATGATCTTGAAACATAACTAAACATGCACAACATTAAATTCCTTTTACACGTCTAGTCAAAAGCCCAAACAGAAAATGTCTTTACCCTGCTATTAATTAGAATATATCACTTCAAAAACACAGATGTTGTGTGTGCTACCTCAGCAAGGCACAGTGGAATTCCTTTTCATTCTACACTCATAATCTATTAAAACATCTGTGAAATGGCATTAGAAATGATACATTGCTCATGCAAATGACTGGAGGCTGCCAGCTGAATGCAATCTCATGTCTAACCACCCCAAACATCTGCAGACCCTTCAATTAGATGGTCCTCAAAGATAACGTGGCCTTCCTTTACTAATTCTGTTCACTGACGCAAAAGTCAAACTGAGTTCTGAACCCTGTAGAACACGATGGTATCGAACCAGCAGAGTCTAGATTTTAAGTTTGACTTTAACAGTTCTTGGAATGTTCGTCTTTGTCTTGATATACTAAAACTTTCTCAACGTCCTCACAGAAAAAGAAATGTCCAGGGCTAAGTTACATGCATACTAAAACTAAATGTGAGAAAATGGAAAGGTCGAACCAGAATGCTTTACAGGTCAAATCAGAGTGAGTTTGATGTGACCTGCTAGGAAATTTAGTAGGGTATTTGTAGTTGTTTATAGCTGCAAATTTCGCTATAATATTGCATATGTTATGATGTGTGTTGAGATTTATAATTCAAAGTACTGGTTTGCCCACCATAATCATATAACTTATATGGAACATTCCCTTATGATTATTTTTACACACTACAATAACTTATGTAGAACATTCACTAATGGTTATTTCTAAGTTTATTTTATTTATTTATTTATTTTCAAAAGTAAAATACAGAACATTCCCTAATGATTATTTTTTTTACACTAAAATAACTTGTGTAGAATGTTCTCTAATGTTGTTGTGTTGCTAAGCAACCTTGCAGTTAATACATTGCAGATTTTTTTTTCACGTTAAATGTTTAATTTTTCATAATCATAAACTACATTTTGTAGAATTGACTAACTTTAATATAATACAGAATCCAATAAAATGTGCAAATTGCAACACAGTCTCAAAACGCATTATAATGATCAGATAAAATAAAATATTAAACCAGGATTTGACTTAGAGACCAGTGTTTAATTTTCACTCAATTAATTTTGTTAAAAACATATTTATGAGTAATTATTAATCAGTGTATCATTCGATGATTATTTTTTTGATTTAATATTGAAAGTAGAAAAATGAGAAAACTGATTTATTTTTTTCGTTTTTTTTTTACGAAAAACGAGAATTCAGCTTAAATTTTCGTTTTTCGTTCATGGGTGGAAAAATTAATAAACAGCTTGAATATTTGATTTCTACATGTGGGCAGGAATTAAACGCCCCTTTCTGCTGATTGGTCAGCCGAAGATCAAATCGTGCCATCATCAGTTCTTCCGCAGTATCACGCAGCAGAATAATAGTCCTCTGCTGCTGCAGTTGTAAGGATTCTTAACACATTTATTGCAACTACATTTCATCTTTTTTCATCAAACAGACAGTCTAATGAATAGCTCGACACAACTCGTACCGGGGCAGAGTCTAGACAGGTCTTTCTTCTGTGTAGATATAAATTCTATTATTTGCATCAGCTGGTCATGGCAGGGTATGATATGACAGCTGTCATAGCCTACCCTGCTCACCCAGTAAGTCTGTTTGTTTAATTAAGAAATTAATTAATTTGTTTCAATATAAATATTTTAAACACTAAGAAAGAAAAGAAAGAATAATAAATTGGCTTGGGTATATATAGGCCTATGTTCCAAGAACTGTCATTTTGACTGACAACCAGAGAACAACAGATATTAAATATAGCCTACTGTTAGAGTTATATAATGTAATCTTGTGTTTTATTAAAATTGATTATAATTGATATCTCAAAAGGATATGCACTTGTGCGCAGCGTGAGCTGCAACGCAATATTTTCATAAAATATAATAACTTGCCATTTCGTTTTCTTCTCACCAAACCCTCAGTATACCTTCAGAATGCTTGGAATATACGGCACGAGATGCATAGGATTATTTTATGACAGATATGCATCTGCTTCAAAAAAACAAAAAACAAATAAAGTCACCATTCTCGGCCATTAAATTGGCAAGCCCGAGCAGGACATTGCGATGTTGCGAAATTGCGATGGGTTAAATAACCTCAGTAAGCAGACAGACGCGACTACAGTCAAGCGCAGACCAGTATTGAAGTGCACAGGAAATAAGCAGCAGTCATATTTAAAGCAGTTTAAATTAATATTGAGTACTGATTGATGTTCACTTGGATTTTTCCCCCATCGAGGGAACTTAATACTCTGTCATTAGATGAGCTATTCATTAGTCTGTTTGATGAGAAAAATATGAAATTGATAAAATGGGTTATTAATCCGTACAACTGCAGCAGCAGAGGACTATTATTCTGCTGCGTGATACTGCAGAAGAACTGATGATGGCACAGTTTGATCTTCGGCTGACCAATCAGCAGAAAGGGGCGTTTAATTCCCGCCCACATGTAGAAATCAAATATTCAAACTGTTTATTAATTTTTCCACCCATGAACGAAAAACGAAAATTTAAGCTGAATTCTCGTTTTTCGTTTTTTGAAAAAAAACAAAAAAACGAAAAAGGATCAGTTTTCTAATTTTTCTACTTTCAATATTAAATAAAAAAACTAATGATCGAATGATACACGGATTATTATTGCCTTGACATTTTTTTTCCCATTTAATCAATCTAATAAGTGACCTATAATTGCTTTTCTGCTGGAAGATTTAAACACACCCAAGTCTGACAAGCATTACTGAATAGGACTAAAAGCAGATCCAAATCTTAACATGAGTACGTTTTTTTTTTTTTTTTTTGGAGTACCCTGTAATTGAATTATTCGGCAGAATAAAGTTTTGATAAAGTTTAGATTTTATGATTCCAAAGCCAAACACAAATAGCATTTATATTTAATGTACTTTTGTGAACATACTTTAATCAGGTAGCAGAAGCCATGTATAATATGAATTTTCATTGTTAGCAAGGTCATGGGTCTTTTTCAAGAACAATTTCCACTGGATTTTGCTTGAAGGTTTCATTTAAAATTTAAACATCTTCCCTGCCTTATACCAGCACATCTTACCTTGGTAAATATAGAGAAAAGAGAGATGGGTTTAATTGAAGACCTGGCAATCATTGTTTTCATTCGGCTCCTTGCACTACAGTTATATCATTTGAGGTTGTCAGGTATATATGCTGCCACATCTGCGGTTGTGTTTTGGCAGATGAGTAAAGGGAGAGGGCTGACAAGATGTGGCCTCTTTTTAGGTGCGGTGGAAGTGAAACTACAGAGAGTTTCAGCCATCTGTCTGTTAGAGCGTGGAGTCAGTAATCCAACCCTCTCTTTTCTTTGCCTGTATCCACTCCAGCCCCTGCTAGCTTTGTCCCTTATAATAACGAAAACAAAATCTGAATCCATTTCCTGCACAATCATATGATTCCTCATGTGTGCATGTGAGAATGGGAGACCTGATGTGGTTTGGTGGTGGCAAAGGAGAGTGCGAACAGAGAGAGACAGAAGGTGTAGAAGGTGTCGTGTCAGTAGATGGAGAACTTTCACTCCAGCTGCAAAGGGCGCAAATTGAAATATATTTCTGAAAACAACTGACTGTGATTGAGTGTTGGTGCAATAAAGGAATGGGAGGACCTCACAGAAGAGACAAGATTGATTTTTCTTCTCCTGCACAATATGCTGCCATGTTTATTTTGTCAAAGACTGGAAATCATCCAAAAAATGTGTTTAACGCTGAAAAATCCAGTCAGAAGGTATCTAAAAAAAAATCGTTCACTAGTATAACTGAAGTAGAAAGAAAGAAAGAAAATAAATAAATACTTAAAACGTATGTTTGTAGTCGACATGAAAAAACAAAGACTGAATGGTGCATAACATAATAGAACTACAACTATAATTGTAACTGTGTAATAATAATAATAATAATAACAATAACAGAGGTGGAAATATTCTACTCAAGTAAAAGTACCATTACATTAATTAAATTTTACTTAAGTACAATAAAAGTACCAGTCTAAAAATCTACTCAAGTAAAAGTAAAAAGTAGCTCATTTAAAATTTACTCAGAGTAAAAATTACTTAGTTACTGTCAGACTCTGGTCCAGTGTCGGCTCCAGCCCCGGAGCTCGCTCCAGTGAGGGCTCCTGCTCCCGAGTATAGCCCACGGAGAGCTCCTGATTCCCCGTCGAGCCCAGGGAGGGCTCCAAGTCCTCAGTTAGGCCAAGGGAGGGCTCCAGATCCTCAGTTCGGCCAAGGGAGGGCTCCAGATCCTCAGTTAAGCCTAGGGAGGGCTCCAAATTCTCAGTTAAGCCCAGGGAGGGCTCCAGTTCCCTGCCATGGCCCACGGAGGGCCTCGGAACCCGTAAGCGTTCCCAAGTATTTTTTTATAGTAGCCATGGCCTCCTGAACTACCTGCTCCACCAGGGCTCCCCGAGTAACCTGCTCCACCATGGTGCCCCGAACTGCCAGATCCGTCATGGCACCCAGCACTGCCAGATCAGCCATGGCGCCCCGAACTGCCAGATCCACCATGGCGCAAAGAGCTGCCAGATCCGCCATGGATCACGGAACGGGCACCGCCCTGGAGGCCTTCCATCTGGTAACCCTGCTCATAGAGGCCTCCTGTTAAGGAAACAATTATCATTTTTACATTTCCGTTTGGTGAGACTAATGACAAAGAAGCTACATCTTTAATTCCACTTCAATCCCTGTGGGTGGAGGAGTTGCTTCATATGCATGTGAAAGAGTGCTGTGGACTGTGTTCAGATTACAGCAGCTGGGTGAGAGGCAGCGATGCTGAGGCTGAATCTGTCTGCTACTGAGTCAGGAGTGGGCAGAGAGTCAGCAGCCTTCCTGAATAATAACCAGACAACAGCTCCATATTTCACCATACAAACACTGCCAAGGACACACACACCATGGACAGGCCTGACCATGCTCTGGCAGCTTGCTCATTTGTAGGACACCAGAATAGAAATTGATGGGGAAGAGCTTTGAAGGAGAGAGTGAATCTGAAGCAGAGTGACAAGGGAACGCTTCTATCCTCAACGCCAAGACTGATGGGAGTAAATGGCACTAAAGTGTAAAATACTATTTTGCAAACAACCAAAACTATTTCCACCAGTCCACAGTGAACTTTTCATAATTTTCTCTCTTTCAAATAAACAAATAAAAAGTAAATAAAATAAAAAACATAAAAAAATAGCAAAGAGAACGAGAGAGAGACATAACATATAAATAAAATAAAAAGTAATATTCATATCACAGCATGATGAAGCCATCTCAGAATAAATACAATTAATAATTAATTATGATTTAATTTATTGTAATTCGTGACTTTATATACACACACAAATACAACTTAATTTCTTATAATTGTTACCTTTTATTTCACAACTGAGACTTTCTCATTTTTTTATCTCATAACTACCTTGTTTTTACACAGAAAGTAGAGTTCCTTCTTTCCTTCCTTCCTTCCTCCCATTTACAAAGCATGAGTTTTTATCTCACAATTCGGGCTTTGTTTCTCAGAGTTGAGTTCATTTTGTTTTTCTAACTGCAAGTTTACATCTTTAAATTCTGATGTTTTTTTTTTCTCTGAATTTGTGCTTACATCTTGCTATTCTGTTTTTGGTTACCACCACAGTTTCTTAAAAAATAAAAAAAGGTAATTGGGTAACGCTTTAGATTACCACCCGCAATGTACTGCGTAAGTAAAAATTTAATTTACAGAGTAACTTTTTTGTAATTACAGTGTACCTATTCAGTACCTCTGTGTAGGTATAAGGGAACAATATGCGAAGTTTGGGGAATAAAGGAGTAATAATCTGTAAAATGACAAATTATTTCTACTGTAAGTATTTTGAAATTAAGGGGTACCTATTCTAATAATACGTGGTATGTATGACCTAACAACAATCTTATATTTGCAAGCGATTTAGCAAAAACATAAACTGTGTAATTTTTTATAGCCTACACACATAAAACACGCTGGCAATTGTTTCAATCCAAATGCTCGGTTGAGACTGTTGGGTTAGGAAGCTGGCTTGATTTGACCCAATTTGGGTTGATATCAGTAATAAGTAACCCGACATTGCTGGGTTATGAATGTGGAGGACGTGAATGAAAGCATGCAGCAAGTCACGTGAGTTCAAAAGTTATCTGTTCTGTGTGCGATGAAATCCGTGACTGTGGTGCTTAAGACGGGAACATGTGTGGAAAATAGGAGAAAACTAATCGAAGCGCAGACGAGGGACAACTTTGAAACTGTCTGGAGTGTGTTTCTTTAAAACTGGAGCAGTGAATGTGGTGAGTGCGAACTGGAAACAGCTGGAATGGTGCATGAGATGAGTCTATCCGTATTTGTGGCGCTCATGATAGGAATATGTGTAGAAAATACAAGAAAACTAATCGAAACGAAGAGGAGAGAGATTTTTGAAATTGACTGGAATGTGTTCTTTTAAAACTGGAGGGTTTTGTCCGAGTATGTTCTCACAATATTGAGCAGCGACTGATTAGCGGTAAAACTGGGAACTGAACTAACGTTAGTCAAAATGGTGCTTGAGGACGTGGATCAAAACTGTAAAATCAAAAACGGTAAAATCCTGTCAGTTCGCTATAATATACAGTTTAAACAAGCTTTTCAAAATAAACTGTATAAGGTTTTTTTCTGAACTGGTCTAATACATTTTAATCTTTTATTAGGCTATCTGTTGCCTGTGTTGTTACTGTTGTCATAATGTGTGATTTTAATTTTAAAACCCATTTTGGGTTAATTTAACCCGGCAGTAGGCCTATAGAAAATTGCAAACAATATTTTAATTAAATAAAACAGTCCAGCATGTTTATTGATACATTACCTGATATATGGTATAATGTATGTATGTATGACCTACTGTATAAACAATCGTTTCAGAGCAATTTGTTGTAGCCACATGCACCCCTTTAATTTACAGCCTGCACATGTTGTATTTACCCTGTAACTACATGGAACAAGGGAAGAACAATCACCACTTTAATTTACAGCCCGGGAATGTTGTATTTACCCTGCAACTACATGGCACAAGGGGGGAATAAAGCACCACTTTAATTTACAGCCTGCAAATGTTGTATTTACCCTGTAACTACATGGAACAAGGGGGGAACAAAGTACCACTTTAATTTACAGCCCGCAAATGTTGTATTTCCCCTGGAACTACATGGAACAAGGGGGGAACAAAGTACCACTTTAATTTACAGCCCGCAAATGTTGTATTTCCCCTGGAACTACATGGAACAAGGGGGGAACAAAGTACCACTTTAATTTACAGCCCGCAAATGTTGTATTTCCCCTGGAACTACATGGAACAAGGGGGGAACAAAGTACCACTTTAATTTACAGCCCGCAAATGTTGTATTTCCCCTGGAACTACATGGAACAAGGGGGGAACAAAGTACCACTTTAATTTACAGCCCGCAAATGTTGTATTTCCCCTGGAACTACATGGAACAAGGGGGGAACAAAGTACCACTTTAATTTACAGCCCGCAAATGTTGTATTTCCCCTGGAACTACATGGAACAAGGGGGGAACAAAGTACCACTTTAATTTACAGCCCGCAAATGTTGTATTTCCCCTGGAACTACATGGAACAAGGGGGGAACAAAGTACCACTTTAATTTACAGCCCGCAAATGTTGTATTTCCCCTGGAACTACATGGAACAAGGGGGGAACAAAGTACCACTTTAATTTACAGCCCGCAAATGTTGTATTTCCCCTGGAACTACATGGAACAAGGGGGGAACAAAGTACCACTTTAATTTACAGCCCGCAAATGTTGTATTTCCCCTGGAACTACATGGAACAAGGGGGGAACAAAGTACCACTTTAATTTACAGCCCGCAAATGTTGTATTTCCCCTGGAACTACATGGAACAAGGGGGGAACAAAGTACCACTTTAATTTACAGCCCGCAAATGTTGTATTTCCCCTGGAACTACATGGAACAAGGGGGGAACAAAGTACCACTTTAATTTACAGCCTGCACATGTTGTATTTTCCCTGTAACTACATGGAACAAGGGAGGAACAAGTTGGACTTAAACACAGAATAAGTGTATAGTTGCACAGTAATTACAGAGAAAAATATTGCACTAGTTTTAATTGAATTGCTCGATGGGCAAATTAAACCCTCTACATTATTATAATTATTATTTTTTTTGCTATAAAAACACCACAGTATACAGCCACTGAAATACAAATGTTGTATCATGTATTTTTTCTGCGAACAGCTGGAAAGAGGTAAGCTTGTTTTAAGCTGCATTGAACCTTGATGGTATATCATGCAAAGTTATTTGGTGATAGTGGTGTTGAGATGTTGCTGGTGTGAAGTTGCTGAAATTGACAAATAAGCTTTCATAAGGTAAGTAGAATCGTGAATTATAAATCATAGCACAAACTCATTAACTTATTTCGCTAGATGTCCAGTTTTGTTGTTCAGTAATCTCCATCATGTCCATCCTTTAATAATATAATGTGTACCCCATGGTTAAAAAATACCTATATGCCTATAATAAAATACCAATATAAAATTATAAAAAGTATATATCGTCTTTCTAAATCATTCCCAAACATAAGATTGTTGTTTAGGCCATACATACCACGTAATATTAGAATAGGCACCTCTCAGTTTCAAAATACTTACAGTAGAAATGATTATACTATAATTACAAAAAAGTTACGCTGTAACTTCAGTTTACTTACGTAGTTCTTTGCAGGATGCATATCTGGTTGTTACCCCCTTATTACCCAAACGTAACACATTGTTCCCTTATACCTACACGTATGTTCTTTATAGGTACACTATAATTACAGAAACGTACACCGTAAATTGAGTATACTTACGTAGTTCTTTGCGGGTTGTAATCTAAAGCGTTACCGATAATTGCGAAATTTTTCCTCGTATATGTTGCAATTTTCAGTTTATATCTCTCAGTTCTTATTTTGTTTCTCAGAATTGCAAGAAAAAAGTCATAAATGCGAGATAAAAATTTGCAATTGCTGTACCTTTTATAGGTTAAGTAACACACTGAATTAAAAATGACATTAAAGTAGAAATACTAAAATAGTATCTTACTGTAAAACTCCAACAATCCTTGCTTTTCTTACAACATATGTTTTTTATAGTTTGAAAGTAGCTTAGCTACTAAAAATTAGCGGTGTAGCATGACAAAACTGACAAAAACATGACCAAAAATGCTGCTGTGATTGCAAAAATAACATTCATAATTACAAAATAAAGAAAAAAAAGAAAGAAAGAAAAAGTGGCAAGACTAAATAATGAGTAGCTTGTAGTTTGTCATGTTAGCTTTCTCAATAGCGTTCATGGCATAAATGTATCCGGCACAATCAATGTTTCCTTCAGTTACATCGTCACGCCTGGTGTGCAGAAGGATGTTGTGATCCTGTCTGGAATAACAATTCTCCTACTGAACTCATTGATTTTTACTCTATGTGTATTTTACTTTGTCATTCAAATTTTCCTTCCTCATCTTTTTTTCAACCATCACTTGATGTGTCTGCTATTCAGATTAAAATGGACTTTTGATAACGTGATAGGAGCTGCTGATAAGAGCATGTAACTGTCCATTGAATTCTTGTTTGTGTGTTTATCTAAATTATCCAGGTCTGTGTTTCCTAAGCAGCTTAATCGCTGCTTTAAGTTCATGTAATGGGATGTTCCTGCCTTAAGAATTATCTTATTTGTATCGTTTTGAAAGTAATTAGATGCTTTGCTGTAACAAGGTGTCATTTTGCCACCTGTGTTTATCTTCCCTGCTTCCCATCAGACCATGTAGGAAGCACTTCAAGACATAAACAATCAAATACCTTTTCAAGTCAGTTTAGCCGATGGCCATTCTTGGAAGGCACTCATACAGATGCAAGCACAGCTCATGTCTAATTGAATGGGGAAAATATCAAAATTAATTTTTTATTCAATGCTGGATGGTCTGATTTAGTAATCAGACAAGAGGCAGGCATATGAATGACATGCAACACAGCCCATCACAGTTGTACGTGAGGTTCAGTGGTAGGATAGATCTAAAATAACAGCAATAATCCAACACGCACAAAGTGTTGACAGCAAAAAATGGCTGTCTCCATTAAACGTTCCAAAGGCAACAAGAAAGGAATTAGTCTCATTTAGTTGTCCAAACCTTAGCAAATCCAGATACTAGTTGTTCTTCAGTGTGGGTCATCTAACACAGGATCTGAGCTGATCCAGTACATGTTGTTGAATCGTAAATGTGATGCAATGTGATGGTAGTTACAACACAATTACAACATATGTGCAGTACCTAAGTTATTTATTTATCGTGTACCTTGTCAGTGTCGTGCGCTTTGCTTGACCATTTGTTGTGATAAACAGGAAAGTGTGTCAAGCTGAATTAAATTTTTGTTTTGTTAAACGAATAACAAATAAGCTTAGTTTGCCGCAGCTGTGATCGTGTGCAGACCGAAGAGTGTAAAGACCATCGACTCTACCATGCGACAGTAAAAATATTTCACAACATTACTGCTTTTGCTGTACTTTGGATCAAATAAATGCAGACTTGGTGAACAGAAGAGACTTCTTTATAAAACATTAAAAATCTTACTGTTCAAAAACTGTTGACTGGTAGTGTATATAGATCAGTGTTTCCCAACCTTTTTTTAGTCGCGGCACCCTTTGGAAATTTTAACAAACTTGTGGCACCCTACAAAATTAATTTTGTCACAATATTTGAATTTCTAACTTCGATATGATACTTTGAAAAGTATTGATATCCGGTACAGCAGGGAAGAACTGCAGAATGTGTCATATATATATATATATATAATGTATATGTGTGTGGCTGTGCATACACATATGTAGTTGTTTTTTGGTGTTTGGCTTAGTGTTATGTTAGAATCATTATTATACTCATACCTTTTGTTCTTTTAATACTTTGTATTGTTTTTAGCTTTATTGTTTTGTTTTGATTTAAATGTTTAGTTTTGAAATGTTGTTGTATGCATTTGTCATTTTTATTTAATTTCTTATATTTTCTTAAATATGTATATATAGTATTTATAGAGTTTTAACTTTTAGTTTTAATTACTTTTACTTATTTGTAAGTCACTTTGGATAAAAGCGTCTGCTAAATGACTAAAATATATAGGGGAAAATGGGCCTAATCTAGTGTAAAAATAATATTTACAATTTTTTATATTGTTAAATGACACATTTTAAATATTATTTTTTAAATAAAAAGTCAAATTTTCTATTTTTAAGCAATTCATAATTTACCAATCACCATCTAAATAAAATCAATACAATTTCTATGGAAATAAACTCTTCAAATCTGCCTACTCTCTTAAAAATAAAGGTGCTTCACGATGCCATAGAAGAACCTTTTTGTCTAAATGGTTCCATAAAGAATGTCTCGGTTACGCATGGTAACCCTCGTTCCCTGAAGGAGGGAACGGAGACGTCATGTCGGATGACCGACGAAATTGGGATCTCGCTTAGAGGGACCAATCTACTTCGAGTGTAAACAAAACGAGCCAATGCACATTGGCATGTGATTATTGCATCCAGCTGCTGCTGATCACAGCATGAGTGTAAGTAGGCAGCAGATGCAGCGCATATTCAGGTTTTTGCTGAGGAGCCGAGCCGGTGACCCGGCCACTCAGCGGTGGTACAGGAGCTGTGGCGACGGGACGTGAACCTCTGCATTCAGATTATAAAAAGGTAAGAAAGAGATGGTTCTTTAAAGAACCTTTGACTGAATGGTTCTTTGTGGAACCAAAAATGGTTATTTTATGGCATCACTTGAAGAACCTTTTGAATCACCTTTATTTTTAAGAGTGTATTTAGTGAAGTTGTTACATGAATGATCCCTATCTTCTCCATATTAGAATGTTTCCTCCTTGCGTTTGCGGATCTGTGATTGGTGGTCCAGCTATGAAATTACAGAGAGTCAAGCAATAGTAAATCAATGGGAGAGTAATTTCAAATGACAGAAAAATTGACCAGTCATATCTTTTCTCTAAATGGGTGGGCCTTGTTATCACTAACTTTATGACAAGTTCCACCCGCTGTGGGGATCTCTATAAAAAAAAGTGGCTGAAAAACCAATGATTATTCAAATCACAAAATAACTTAACTCTGTGCCAATAATAATATTTTTTTATTATAAACACTGCTTGTTTGTCATTAAGTGTCTGCCGCTAATTTGTTTTGCTGTGAGTGCTGTCATGATGTGTTGGCTTACATTAAACACACATTGCATGTGTTGGTTTTGTGCACAGACCGATTGAGTGATTATGCATTTGTAATGAGGATTTTCATTTGACTTAAATTTAGCTATGTATTATTTTGGTGATATCAGTCACTCTCGCTGTGCTGTTTTCTTGTTGGATTTCTAAAAGGCAGTCGCACACCAGACGAGAAGCGCTGCGCAGCGTCTAGGGCAACTCACGTATCGCACACCGGATGCACTGTGTTCAGTTCAAGATGGCAGTCCAAAACCTTTAATCTATTCTCCCAACAGTCAAAAGTTCACTTCAAGAATGATCAAGTGGTGTCAATGAGTTTGAAGTTCAGTGATTGAAAAAAAGGAGCAAACCAAACAGAATGAGAAAGTGTGTTCTATTGCAGTCTATTTGAAGCACGTACTTTATTAGAGCCACAGAAAAAAAACAAATGTGTGTATATATATATATATATATATATAGCTACCAGAAAATACTGCAGCTGTACTGAAAAATTGACAAATAAAACTTTTATTTATACATTGATGGGATCATTTGTTATTATTTCAGTGTCACAGAGTTTCTGATACATTTTTTTATGTGGTTCTGTGTTATAAGGGATGCAAACCCTTATGGCACTGAAAAACCACACTGACATTCAAAACAAATAAATAAATAATACTTTTTTTTTAATCACCAAGTCCCAAATGATAAATATATTCTTACAAACTCCTCTTCTAGTTGTTCTTGTGAGGGCAATGGGTCTTTCATCTGGGTCGTGGAGAAGTAATAAACTCTGGCAGTTCTTTCCTGCAGACCTCCTGCTGATAGGAACTCAGAGCCAATCTGTAAATCTAACTACAGTTTTGGTTCAAACTTGCTGGTTTAAATTTACAATTAATATTTTTTCCGCTCTCTCTCCTCTGAAATCATCTACAGAGTTTAACAACATTTTGCAGTGGCTACATTCACACCTGCTGAGTTCAGGCAACGGGGGAATTGTTCTCTGTGGCCTCCGATCCAGATCGTATTTCTGTAATCTCAGGCCATCAGAACATCAGCACTCCAACTTAACATTGCCTCCAGATTCAGATATTGAAGAAAAACAATACTTAAATTTAATTAAGGTACAATTTTTCACGATAGTCAGTCACAGTATAAGTACTTTAAAAATAATTCCTGAATCAAAATATTAAAAAAAATAATAATTATATATATATATATATATATATATATATATATATATATTATATCTTTTCATGTGACAACTCTGAAGAAATGACACTTTGCTACAATGTAAAGTAGTGAGTGTACAGCTTGTATAACAGTGTAAATTTGCTGTCCCCTCAAAATAACTCAACACACAGCCATTAATTTGGACATTTTCACTTAGGGGTGTACTCACTTTTGTGGCCAGCGGTTTAGACATTAATGGCTGTGTGTTGAGTTATTTTGAGGGGACAGCAAATTTGCACTGTTATACAAGCTGTACACTCACTACTTTACATTGTAGCAAAGTGTCATTTCTTCAGTGTTGTCACATGAAAAGATAATACAAAATATTTACAAAAATGTGAGGGGTGTATTCACTCCTGTGAGATACTGTATATGCACACACGTATTCTCTGTCCATGTCTCTAAAGCCACAATACTCATATTTTCTCCAAAGAGCTTTAGGAAACAATGAGTCTTGTTTAAGGTCATCATACCAAAGGTCACACTCTTCATCCTCAGGCATCTACAGACCATCATACCGGATCAGTCACTGCCTGAGGCCCTGGAGCAAACAGTGATGGATCCACATTTTCAGAAACATGGTCTCGGGAGAACGAGGTGAAGACACTGCTGGCTGTTGACTCTAAAGGTCAAGATGTGATCTTTGGAGCGCTGATGTAAGCATATGCCAGTGCTTTTGTGGGGTGGACAATGTGTGAGCACAATAAAAATGTATCTGTTAAGACTTGACTATGAAGAATTCCAGCTTTACTTCAAGTAAACACAATGTATAAGATGCTAAATCTTTTTGGCACACAAATATGAGTTATGAGTATCTCTGCTTTATAAAAACAACAACCCCATTGCAGTCTTTATTAATAATGGATTGGGAAACTGATAGGTTGAATCCCAAACTGTCCATAATTCACCTTGAATTCTGTCTTCTATCATATAACTTAAACATACTCTAACACCATCATTTAAAAGCTGGGCCTATCTCTATAAAATTCATATTTGCTTTAGATGAAAATATGCATCACTATGTTTTGAATCCTCAAGGCCAGGTTAGATGTACAAAAGTGTGATATTTCACTGCCAAGACGTGTTTTGTTTTGCTAATTTTTCCCATCAAGGCAGAACTGACTAAAGTACAACAAGCGAGACCCACATTTTCCAGTAAATTCCCCTGACAGTCAGGAAGCAGGTGTGAATTACCAGAGATCAGCGAGATGAACACTTTACAAGCTTGCAGTTTGGAACACTCATTAAAGCAGTATTTTCCAACTAGTAACTAACTAAATAACTGATAGAAAATAGGTCAAGACCCAAGGGTTTATCAGAAGTCAAAACATTACTACTACTATGGGGCATCGTGGGCATTGTGAGGCACAATGAAAGAGAGTTAAAGACCCCATAAAATCAAAAAGGGAGTTTTATGTCTGTTATTTCATCTATAGGCTAGTGTGTTCCTAAAAGTTATCTTAGAGAAAAATGGATAATGCCCCCTCTTCAAAACTACCTATTACCGAACAGAAACAGGAAATAGCAAATAATCGTTTAGTGGTTTGTCTTAAACTAAAAGTTATTGGCTATTAAACAAATTAAGTAAGTAAGTCTGTATCCACCTGACTGAATTGGAAATGTGTTCCAGACAGACTTTCAGTCTTATGTTAATGGTGGTGACTTTTCAGTGACTGTTTCTGCAGGCTATATCATTATGCCAGTAGGTGGCGATAAAAGACTGCATTATGAGTCATTCAATCAATCATTCGAACGTTTCATTCAAAAACACTGATTCATTCAGGAACAAAACTGTCTGTCTTCAGGAATGAGTCATTGGATTGCTCACTCAACCGATCTGCTCAAAAACTGTCAGGAAGAAGACACCAGTAGGACCAGTTCACACAGAACGCAGGACAGTGGAACAGAAAAAAAATGAAAAATATCTAGAGAAATGCTGACCTTCTTTTAACTTGAGCTTTGCATTTTTAAAACACTGTGACATACACGAGACACAGCAAAAGACAGGTCAACCATGTCCATATATTTACATAGAAAAACTATGAAAAAGATGTGCAATGAAATGGAAAAACTTTATACTGCAGCGATTTTGCTGTGGCTTTGTTTAGGACTATTTTCGTTGGTGGAGCAAAAAGAAAACTATCAATCTTATGTCTAGTTACTCAACATTAACTTTTTGTTTACTGTTGTATCAAATCAGTATCACACAATCATGTTGCCATCTTGTTACTTAGAAACAGACAAAGTTGTTGTTGCTAGTTCAAATGTGGCATTACACAGAAGATAAAAATTTATATCATGGCCACGAATTAAGAATTTGTTCCTACAACTTATTTTGTTTCCTCATTTAGAATGACAGGGCCAATATTTTTTTTTCTTTAATTACTAACATGTTTTCAAGTGTTGTATAAAAGGCATATTACACTTGCATATTGCTTGACATTGCTTTACTATTAAGAGTAATACTCTCAGTACACAATTTAGACAGTTAACACAACTCATTCACTCTCTTCCTATTATTACAGTCTCTCTAAGGAAGGCGAAGAAGACGAGGAAGAATAATCCACAAAGAAAGTCTTTAATATTATAATCCACATGAAACTCAGACAATGAAACAACTCAGGGTAGTAGTACCATAAAACAATAACCGACAAACTACTGAACAGAAATAAGACTTTAATTAATGCAGCTGATGAGGGGGAAACAGGTGAAGGGAGTTAACTAATAATGACTAATGAGCAAATGAACTAAAGAGCTAAACCAAACAGGAACACAAACAAAAGTTCATAACTGTGACACCTATAAGATCTGTCCTATTGAAACTTTGTGTTTTAGAAACATAGGTTACAATGAAATATATTGTCTTTGTTTTGGGAGGTCCCTGATTCTGAAAAAAAACAAAAAAAAACAGGATGTAGTGTTTCAATTTTCACCTGTAATTGAAACACGAGGTGTTTTTCAGCGGTGCATGAACAGACATTCACAGAACACTGCAGTAATAACATGTTTAGTCACCGCTGGTGGCAGACAAGCCTTGATATAGATGTACCTTTGTGACTCATTGCTCATGTATGAGATTATCAGATGAAAGCAGAGTTAGGAAATAAAGAGGTGACTCTAAACACAAATGTCTAAAACCAGACAGCATAAGATATAAGATACATTGTTTAAGCCAAAGTCTACGTTAGCACTGCATGTTTGTAAGTGTTAAATGTTTATCAAATATAGCAGAGGGAAATGGCATTATAAATATAATGTAAATATAAAAGTATATAGGACATTGCACATAAAGTTTAGAAATGTCACCTATTCTCAAGACAATAAACCGTGATACTGTGTGATATTGTTACAAACTTCTGATTTATATTTTAATATATTTTTATTTTTATTTATTCCAGCACTTTTTAGTGTCACATGATCCATGATCCTGTAGCAAATTAGTTCAAAAGGGAAATGTATATAAATAATTATAGTTAATTACGATTAATTACAATTATTTATATCAGCTGCCAGTATTAACTGTAGCAGAATTAAATTGCCATCAACCAATCTGTTCGTCCAGCGAACATTCATTGTAAGTTCATATCAACTCTAGGAAAGGATATTTCCGTGGCCACAGAAAATACTTTCATACAGTATTAATGCATTAGAGCATGTTGTAAGGATCAAAATCGTAAAGGGACAATTAATCTGCAAGGCAGAATCAGAAACTCATGTAATTTGTGCGAGAATGAAGCTATGAAAACAGTCAGTTAACCACCTGAGTGAAACCATCAGCACCGTTTTAGAATGGGGTCTACAGCTTATACTAAACCTTTGTTTAGTTTAGTTAAATGTACGATACTTGGCCTGGAACGAGCGTACTGATGCAGTCTTGGATGAAAGTCTTGATGGTTTGGAGGTTCGGTGGTGTAGGAGTCGCGATCACCTTCTTCCGGGTTTGAAGAGTGATGAACTCCAAAGATGTTCTGATTCGATGGTGATTGGGAGTTTCTTCCCAGTGGAAAGTGAAAAAGAGCTAAGAGAGACATCAGCTGAGATCCTAGGATCTTTGGTGAATGGAAAGACAAGGCCGCAGGCTTGGCAAGAACTTAGGGTGTCCTTAGAAGGGTGTTAGCTCACATCCTCATCTTCTCAGAATCTAACAGAACCACAGACTGAACAGGCTATGTGTTGGAGCCCACCGGGCACACCTGCACCGGCCCAGGCTCTCTACACGGGCTGCAATCAGAAGGTTTTAGCAGAAGACTTAGCAGAAGAAAAACAACATGGGAGGTACTGTGCGTGAGCCTTTTAATGTCTGAGAAGATTCATGCCTCTCAGGATGGGCTTGTCCAATGAGAAAGGCTGAAATTCCAAGCGGGAGGTTGGAAATACTGGGGAGTTTTATGACCCTTTGTGTGAGAGCATGGTAATTTGCATATGGAACTCGAGTGGGTGTTGATGCAAAATTACTAAAGATTCTTAGAACACTAATATATTGCCTATGTACCAACATATAATATACACTCTCGTTTAGATCATCAGAAGACAAATTCAAAGAGACCAAACATGATATCGGTGGGGTTATATTAACTAGTGATCTATCATAATACAAACACACAAAACAGTATACAATTCAAAAGACAATATACAAGAACAGTAATGGTATACACAATGTCCTGAGGAGATGTGTGTTCATTCACAGAAAGGTTTTTCTATGAATTTATTAGAGAAGAGTAAATTTGTATGGGCATTGTGTGTCTTTCCTAAGAGTAAATCAATTGTGAGTTTCTCTGCCCGCATTCCTTTGGGCAATAAAACCAGTGATATCAGCATTGGTTGCCATGGAACCAGAGGCTTGTTCTGCCTTTCTGAGGTGTTAGATGTATTTCGGGGGAAGGGTCCATAGACCCTCATAGTTGGTTTGTTGAGGGGTGTTACAAGGTATTTGTTAAATATAACAAAAAAAAGTGTGTGTCTGATTGGTCCAGACGCTACAATCCAAAAATAATTTTA
>NW_015505418.1:85848-100158 GCF_001515645.1 Sinocyclocheilus grahami | reverse complement strand
GTCTGAGAAGATTCATGCCTCTCAGGATGGGCTTGTCCAATGAGAAAGGCTGAAATTCCAAGCGGGAGGTTGGAAATACTGGGGAGTTTTATGACCCTTTGTGTGAGAGCATGGTAATTTGCATATGGAACTCGAGTGGGTGTTGATGCAAAATTACTAAAGATTCTTAGAACACTAATATATTGCCTATGTACCAACATATAATATACACTCTCGTTTAGATCATCAGAAGACAAATTCAAAGAGACCAAACATGATATCGGTGGGGGTATATTAACTAGTGATCTATCATAATACAAACACACAAAACAGTATACAATTCAAAAGACAATATACAAGAACAGTAATGGTATACACAATGTCCTGAGGAGATGTGTGTTCATTCACAGAAAGGTTTTTCTATGAATTTATTAGAGAAGAGTAAATTTGTATGGGCATTGTGTGTCTTTCCTAAGAGTAAATCAATTGTGAGTTTCTCTGCCCGCATTCCTTTGGGCAATAAAACCAGTGATATCAGCATTGGTTGCCATGGAACCAGAGGCTTGTTCTGCCTTTCTGAGGTGTTAGATGTATTTCGGGGGAAGGGTCCATAGACCCTCATAGTTGGTTTGTTGAGGGGTGTTACAAGGTATTTGTTAAATATAACAAAAAAAAGTGTGTGTCTGATTGGTCCAGACGCTACAATCCAAAAATAATTTTACTCTGCTGACTTGGTTCTCAAGAAAATGTGTTAGTATAATCAAAGTTAAAATCTGCTGCTCAATTTATTTTTTTTTTTATGGATTTGTCAGAATTAAAGGCCACCTCCTATAGCGCAGACTCAAAAGCTCCACTCCACCACAAAAAAAATAAAGGCAGAGTCAAAGGCGGGTTCAGTTATTGTAATCATTGGCATAGATGTTGTGTGGTTGCTAGGGATGACGCGGGCTAGTCGAACCACAGAGCATCAAAGTCCTGCCAATAATCACAAAACATCAGCCCCCAGAAAAGAGTCACGCTGATATTTTAAAACAGATTCCTTACAGCACTCATACCTAGAGTATACATTTCAAATCAGAGACAAACCGCTATTTATTTGGAACATGTGTGCATTTATTTGCTATATAGAACATGTTAACCACATGCCATCCACAATATGGTTTTGTCAATGTAAAATAAGAAGCTAACAATATCATTATACTCTACAAAGTCAAAACAAGAATTAAATACCAATAAAAACTGAAGTGTATTTGAGTCCCAAGATTTGTGTTGAAACAAATACTCCAATCAAAATTAGACTCACAAAATGAACTACACATTGCAAGTCTACAAACATTTGAAACCGTCCCCTGTGGAGGATATTGTATATATTAGGGGAAAAACTGTTACCAGCCCTACCTTCTCAATATCTGGCAGGGCATTTATACCACAACTCTGCAGTCTTTCTGATGGCTGCTGTAAATCCCTCCTCTCTCGTGTCTGAGTGCTTTGGGGAAGAGAGAAATTGTAGTGTAAATCCAGCCTTTCCTTATTTACATTAGCATGTGAAAGGTCCGGGAGCAATTTGGCTGGCAAATGTCCCTGAGCTCACAGTACATTAATATAGGAGGGACACTGGTTTGGCACAAGCATTTATAAAGACTAGGACATTGGTTTTGAGATTCTTACTTCTTTTTTCCTTATGAATCAGCAGAACCATATTTCAAAAGCAATATTTGTGGTCTCTTGATTATACATAAGAATAATATATACATATATCAGGGTTTAGTAGGGATGCCATGTTATTGCACCTCTGGAAATGTCTGCAGGTAAAATTAATCAGTTTCCTTTGAAGACATTTGCTGTTGCAGTTGGCCGTATACTGAATTACAGCTTTTTGAGGCATGTTGACAAATTAATTATTTGAATACCACAATAAAAAACCAAAAGTAGTAGAGTTCAGTAAGTTTCTGCAAAGAGCTATGCATATTAAACTCTGGTGTGACTGTGAATTATTATTATTATTATGAATACAGTTACTGACAGTTACATGTTCCAGCTATGATCTGCTGTGCTAAAATTATATGATTAACAGATTAAAAATTGCACTGAAGATCCAATTAATTGATAGCTCCAAAAAATATATAATACACCGTATAAAACATTATTATGCTGTAATAAATAAATAAAAAAAAAAAAATAAAAAAATGTAATGCAAGATTTTACAGTATACAACAGTCAGGTTGTTACGTTTAAGTAACCTTTTCATATGTAGCGACATATCACTGTATTTAAACGATTTTAACAAATGTAAACAATATATTAAATATATAAAACTGTTTTTAAATGTAGAGCATGTGAACTCACAAGTTTCAGAGAAAAATAATGTTATTTATATATATATATATATATATATATATATATATATATATATATATATATATATTATAAGTTACCTTTCTTTCTTTCGTTACATTTTATAAATCATTTAGTAGGTTTACTTTTTTTTCTTTGCATTACCTCAGATTATGAGTATTTAAAAATGTTAAGCAGGTTTTGTACAGATATTGCTGGTTGATAGACTGTACTTTTTTTTTTTTTACGTTAAACAATAAATAAAGATTACTATGTGACGTTTACTAGCAATTTCTGAGGGAAAATTGTTTTTACACCATTTTTTTACAAGAAAAAAATAATAAAACATTTAAAATGCCTATAATTTTAATTGTATCAATGTATTTTTATTTACTGTAAAGTTAAAATGTATTGGAAGAGAAATAATCTACCAGAAACAACATACAGGTTCTTCCCGACACAGCCATTTGATTAAATGATTTTGAAGCTTAGTGAAAGTAGGACACATGGAGAGATAGCAAACAAATTGGGATTTATAATAAAACAGAGTAAGATTTCACTTTCAGAAAACCCACAAAATATAGATCAATGTCACTGCACATTATTTACTGTGTGATCATATGTTATTTGTACGGGTATTTACACAGTCTCTCCTCTGTGCTTGACCCAGAATCAAATGAGCCTCAGCGGGAGTCATAACGGGATTCCACATTGTCAAATAAACTTGAATATCAGTGTTCAAACTGAATTAAGACTGTCCCTGTGTGTGATAGACACCAGCTGCAAACTTGCCTCATAATGTCGAGGATAAAATCTGTGGTTCTCATGATTTAAGGATATATGTGATATTCAGGAAAGTATACAAATTTAGATCCCTTCTAAAATAGTCAAGTTATATGCTTCTACATTTCAGAATTGATTTCTGTATTTACATTGACTGACTGTGTATGAGTGGAACATGAAAGTGGGACATTTTCAGTGCAATCACAATAGTGTCTGGAACAGAAATCAAAGCCCTCAGGAAATTATTATAGATATGTGAATGCCTCCTATTTGTCACAAGGTTATTTTATTTGACAAAATATATGTCATCAAAGCAATTTGTCATAATTGTAAACCTGTCAGTGCATTGCAAATAATATAAAATCATAAATCAAAAAAAAAAAAAATGCCATAGCAACAATGACTGCCCATCAGAAAATCACAAATGGGAAACATCTGTGAAAAATATAGACTTATATGTTAAATAAATGATCCATTGATCACATTGTAGACAGATTTGGCCCATTAGTAGAGAATAGTGCAATCCATATGTATTTAGTACGGATTCACCATCTACAAATCAGACAGTCCTGGAATTCAGGCTTTCAGCCAAATTACATTGCAAAATGTCTCTGTTCTTATATTTTGAGCTTCAGCAGGCATGCCAGCGGACCGCACACAGTTTGTTCTCTCACTGTCTGATACATACAGTATCACACACAAAATTGGAAAGCACTTGTGAAGAATGCAAGTTCCAGTTATGGTTGCCCAACAACAATAGCACTTCTAGGAATTGAGGTGTGGAAGTTCAGCAGGAAACAAACTCATGTTCTAAAGGTACTGACTGATATTATGAGCACTTCTGAAAAATAATTAGCTAAAGTTAATGTTTATTGCTACTTATAAAGCACATATTAATTACCTAAATCAGACAACTACCCTACTTGTTACGGCGTCGACGAGACGAGAGGCGTGCGGATCCATATGCAAAGCTTTTATTCTAGAACAAAGTCAAAACAAGCAAGGGTCAGACAATGGCAAACAGGTATATTGAGGGCAAGACACAAGAGTAGTCTAGTGAGCAGGCATGGTCGATCTCCGGCGAACAATGTCCAAACAGGGTAATCCAAAGGGTTAATCCGAAACACAGGCTATGGTCCAGGCGAGGGGCAAACAGTATTCGAACAGGGCGAGATGAGAGGGATAATCCAGGACAAGTGAAAATCAGGAAACAGGCAATCAGGAAACTAGACTTGACTAGACTTAGACAACTAGAAACTCCAACTAGGACCGGGAACTGGCTCTGTAAAGTAGCTATCGACTAGGGTAGCAATATGCGCTGACAATACTCGGCAGTGAATGGTTGTTTGAAACTGATTCTTATAGTAGGTGTAATTGGTAGCAGCTGTGTGTGATACGTTTCAGGTGCGCTTGTGATTAGTGCAATGGAGCATGGGAAATGTAGTCCAGGGTGATGTGTAACAGTCTGTGTGGTGTGAGAGTCAATAAAATGGGAGGGCGACCTCTGGTGGCAAGTGGATGGAAGTTCATGGACAGGATTCGTGACACTACTAACTGTTAATAAGTAGTCAAGTAATTTATTGAGGCAAAAATCATAGTTAATAGCTTGTTAATAGTGAGAATCGATCGCCAAACTAAAGTGTGACCTGCCATGTTTTAATTCCAATGTATCACAGTTAACATTATTATTATTATTATTATTATTATTATTATTGAACTGGCTCTGTAAAGTAGCTATCGACTAGGGTAGCAATATGCGCTGACAATACTCGGCAGTGAATGGTTGTTTGAAACTGATTCTTATAGTAGGTGTAATTGGTAGCAGCTGTGTGTGATACGTTTCAGGTGCGCTTGTGATTAGTGCAATGGAGCATGGGAAATGTAGTCCAGGGTGATGTGTAACAGTCTGTGTGGTGTGAGAGTCAATAAAATGGGAGGGCGACCTCTGGTGGCAAGTGGATGGAAGTTCATGGACAGGATTCGTGACACTACTAACTGTTAATAAGTAGTCAAGTAATTTATTGAGGCAAAAATCATAGTTAATAGCTTGTTAATAGTGAGAATCGATCGCCAAACTAAAGTGTGACCTGCCATGTTTTAATTCCAATGTATCACAGTTAACATTATTATTATTATTATTATTATTATTATTATTATTATTATTATTATTATTATTATTATTATTATTATTATTATTATTATTATTATTATTATTATTATTATTATTATTATTATTATTATTATTATTATTATTATTATTATTATTATTATTATTATTATTATTATTATTATTATTATTATTAAAAATGTTAGTATTTGGCCTTATCTACTAACATCTAATATCTACTTTTGGGGTTTTATATTTATACTAATTTCAGATAAATCTGCCTCCAAATAATGATTTCAGAGGATAAAACACATAGGCTACATAATGTTACATGATTTACTCTTAATTGATTCAGAGCAAAATTTCAATTGTAGGACGCTTTGGTTTGCATTTATTTGAAATGCATATGCTAAACTGAGACAGACGACTATGGTTTCAGACATGAATCTACTTCCAGACCTCTTATGCTGCAATTGCTACTGTGAAACCTGCAACGACGCCCTCCTCTCCATTCCTGTTTCCACTCTGCATGTTTTATTTCTCATCTTGTGACACGATCGGTACTCTGCATAATCAAAGAAACAATCCAGAAACCAGTGGCGTGACCACAGCAGATTGCAGGGATGCCATATTGTGTTATCTTAGTGTTTAGGATGATTTATGCTGTCTTTCCATCTCGTCTGTCTATCGCTGCACGTGTGAAGAGATGCTTGCAGTCTCCTAACCAACTTCCAGTGTCTCTTTGCCAAATGTGAATCTCACACTGAGTCTACAGGCTGAGCTTCACCAATGGCAGATGTCAGAGCGAAAGCAAACCCTGGGGAACTCTTGACATTTAATCAGAACATCAAGGACAAGCTGATGTCTGAAAAGATCTGATGACAATGGTTGAAATGAAGCATCAAATATTTTATTTGTTTGTTTGTTTCTTCCTTTCTCTTCAGTCTTTAGGGATAAAGAATGGGTTATGTAAAATCTAAAACCCAATATAAAATCAAGTGGACAAGCTTCTGTTTTTGCATATTTTATCACAACTCATTCAATACCTTGTTTCATTTTTTTAGCATATTATATTAATTATTTTTTCTCATTTTACATACATTTTTTTGTATATATTTACAATACCGTTCACATTTTTAGAGCTACTCACTAAGTCTGCATTATTTGTGAAATGTATGTATTTTTTAATTTTTTTTATTTTAATATGATTTAAAATATAATTAATTCCTGTGATGCAAAGATGGATTTTCAGCTGCTTTATAAGTCTTCAGTGTCACATGATCCCTCAGAAATCATTCTAATATGTTCAAGAAACATGGTTATTATCATTATTATTATTATTATTGTCACAGCCACGCTACTTAATATTTTTGAGGAAATTCATTATTTGGTTAATATAGAGGCATATAATTAAAGTAGAAATTTTGGTACCATGAATTTGTTGAATGTAAAAAGAGGGAAAAAAATATTTACTGACCCCAAACTTTAGAACTTTAATGTATGATCAGTCTTCTTTCTTTCTTTCTTTCTTTCTTTCTTTCTTTCTTTCTTTCTTTCTTTCTTTCTTTCTTTCTTTCAGGGTTAACATAGATGTCTGTAAAATTAACAGTTGATTTCCTGGTAGAAAATGAACAGTACACTTTTTTCAGTGTAGTAATACAATCTAAGAATACTTGAAAATTAGTATTATTTATACATAAAAGTAGTACTAGCAAGAAGAAGAAGAAGAAGAAGAATTAATATGACCAGTTAATAATCGCTATAGAGTCAAGCATAATGTGACTTGTAACAGCAGGTCTGAAATGCAAATACAAAAAAAAACCCTTCATAATATGAAATGAATTAATGAATGACTAAATAAATAAATACAACTCAAAATGCTGTGAAAGTGCAAAAAGGCTCCAGCGTCCTATGAGGCATTTATGCCACTCTCTGGCATAAACTCAAGGCTGGCGCTCAACCCCGTGTGCCCTGCTGCTGCAGTAATTGAAAGAGGAAAGTGCCCACTCCACACTTGTGTCTGTTTTGGTTCATAACCTCAGGGGCAAACAGACGTTTAGAATTTTTGAAAGAGTGTGTGACAAATAAACCTTTAAGCCATCTAAATACTGCATGGCCTCAGTGTGTGTGCAACTGTGCATCAAACATGTACTGCTTATCAAGAGCCCGTGGATGCTTGTAAAAGATTTAACAATACATTTTTCTGCTCAGAATTTTTTACATTGACTTTCTTGTTTCACCACCTTTTATGAGACTCCCACAAAAATCGCAAAACTTTTGCTATAAAACAAGAGCCTTTAGCTAATCATGGTCCGCCGTAAAGCGCTCTGGCATTTAAGAGAGAAATAATGAACTTCTCATCTCCATCCTGTGTGAGTGATGCTAAAACAAAGAACAGCAGCTAATTATAGCGCTCTCCTTTACCACGCGGGTCAAATTCCAGCATTGCTAGGTGTGAAGTCTTTAATGACTGTAATTCCTAACTCGTTAAATTCTCCGTATGAAAGTAATATGTCTCGGCCCTGAAGTTAAGACAAATCAATATTATGCTTTGCTGGTTTCTGTGGTATTGCGTTTGCAGCTTCAGGTACTTTTTTGAGCTGTGTCTAGGACATGAGGTACCGCATTTAGGGGTGTTATTTGAGAACATTGATTCCCAAGGCTTTGTGCACTGTATTCCAACTGCCAAAAGGTATCAACAACAAAACCTAACATCTAATATTAAAAAAACCCTGTGACTAGAATTTTTACATACTGCACTGAGGCTCTGTCAGTTCTGTTTCATATGGAAGCCTGTACTTCTGAGTAAAATAATAAAAAGGTAATTATTGGGACTTGGGTTTATTTCTGAAAATAGTTTTTGTTTTTTGTTTTCTTGTGACATTTCTAGTACTACTTTACGTTTTTTTTTTCTAATAGTGAGTTTATTTCTCGTAGTGACTTTAATCGTGACTTAATTTCTGGTTTATTTATTTGAATTGTAAGTTATATCTCACAATCACAACTTTATTTCTTGCCATTTTAAGTTTATATCTTACAGTCAATACTTTATTCTTCTATTTGCAACTATATCTTACAACTGTGACTTTCTCAAAATTGTGATTTTTTTCCCTTTGTAATTATGAGTATTTCGGGTAATTGCTACTTTATTTCTTGTAATTTTGAGTTTATACCTCACAATCACAACTTTATTTCTTGTAATTATGAGTTTATTTCTCAATTGTGACTTTATTTCTGGCAGTTACTTTATTTAATGTTGTAATTGTAAGCTACATCTCACAATCACAACTTTATTCATAATTCATAAACTTGATCAAAAAGTTTATATCTTACAGCCGAGACTTTATTTTCTGTATTCGCAACTATATCTTACAACTGTGACTTGTGATTTTTTTTCCTTCTTGTAATTATGACATTATTTCTGGTAATTGCTACTTTATTTCTTGTAATTTTGAGTTTATACCTCACAATCACAACTTCATTTCTCCTACTTATGAGTTTATTTCTCAATCGTGATTGTATTTCTGGCACTTATTTTATTTCATGTAATTGTAAACTACATCTCGCAATCACAACTTTATTAATAATTCATAAACGTTATCAAAATGTTTATATCTTACAGTCGAAACTTTATTTTATGTATTTGCAACTATATCTTACAACTGCAATTGTTTCTCAAAATTGTGACTTTTTTCGTGTAATTACACGATTATTTCTGGTAATTGCTACTTTATGTCTCGCAACTATGAGTTTATATCTCACAATTGTGACTTTATTTATTGTACTTGCAACTATATCTTACAACTGGGACTGTTTCTCAAAATAGTATCTATTTTCTTGTTATTATGACTAGATTTACTATTTTATTTTTCATATTTGTCAGTTTGTATTTCAAAAATCACAACTTTACGTGTCTATTTAAACTTTATCTCACAATTATCTGTTTTAGCTTAACTCCAAGGTATAAACAGTCTTGCATAAACTATATTATCACTTTAGAAATCTTAGCATATAATATGAGGTGTATTATGAATGTTATTTCACAAGGAAATAAGCAAATAAAATATCTTATTACTATGATACCCCATGGTTACAGACACTGAACACAACATTTATAATGACATCATTCTGATCCCATAATAAACAAGTACATTGTACCACAAATACAAGATCCAGAAACACATGAATGTATTAGTTATTAAACTATTGTTAAAAGATAATTGGTCAGTTCCCAGGTGAAGTAAATAAATAAAAATATGTCATGTGGTAATCTGAAAATCTTCTCCGCTTATTCATTTCTTAAATAGGATGTTCCTTGTAAACAATAGAAAGGATGCAGCCGCACCCGTTTCAACTTTAAATATCTCGCCGGCACACCACTGGCATATGGTCAATTCCTGATTAGCTGCCAAAATTGTCATATTATCTTAGCAAATCACAGGAAACTGAAGGCATATCACAAACAGAACAATGGCATTTCACAAAGCATCTAATATTTTATTTTTCAATGACGGAATTAGATACGGGAAAAATAAACATAAAATAATTATTTTCTTTTAAATTAATCTGAATGTTTCACTACATGTAAGGCAGAATGGCCTGTTTTACACTGACTGGCTGATGTATTACACACACAAAAATGACTAGAGCTGGTTAAAACAGTCAATTCCACAGTTGTTGTTGTTTTTCAGTCTGCCTGAAAACAAGGTGATTTTTACAAGGTATCAGTTAACTATAATACTGAGCTCAAACTTAGAAAGTTTGCAAGGTTAGAGGCAGCAAATATTTAGTTTAAAACAAGAGTTTTACAGAATTGCAGGTATTTTATAGTGTCCTTGTAACATATATTTACTTACTACAGTAATATCAGTATAATATCTAACTTAAAAGCTGGATAACATTCACTTTAAAATGTCAATTAGGTGGTTTTTGACCAAAATTAGCCCATTTGTACCAGACTTTATGACATTAGTCTAGTTACACAATACTATGTGGATAAAGTAGCAAATAAGAAAAAGGAAGACTTTAGTGCTTCCAGATTTTATTTTCAAAAACATTACAGAGAAAAAGAGAGATACTTCAGGTTACACTTTATTTTAAGGTGTCCTTGTCACAATTTAATTATAGATATAAGTACTGAGTAATATTAATTAACTTAATGTATTTGCTATATGGTTATGTTTAGGATTTGGGTTTGGCTTAGGGCTACTTGCATGTAATTATGCACAATTAATTGTTATTATAATAGTAAGTACACGTAACGTGTAACAAGGATACCTTAAAATAAAGTGTTACCATAATTTGTTTCACACATTACCAGGTGGGGAATGAATGCAAATATCTGCCTGTACTGAACTATATTGATCAGACAGCCATTTCAGCCACTGAAAGCCCAAACTTGCATATAATCAAAACCTTCTAATGCTAAAATCAAGAAGCGCTGAGTAGAGCGTCCCACATTTGAGGCCTGCACTCGAGTCATGACAGCCATGAGCTCCATCTGAGAAACTGCTAACTTTAATAAGGAGGGCTATCAAACTTGTTCCCTCCCCCGTAAAAGAAAATATTAGTGCACGTTTTGGGGAAGGGGAAGATTCACATGCCAGTTTTTCCACCAGCAGCATTGCCAGTTTTTAGTTTCAGAGGTTTGGAGAGAATTAGAAACAAATGTGGGGTCTTCGAAACAGCATTCTAATGTATCACTCACAAGGATCTTTGCTGGCTCGACTTAAAACAGAAAAAAATATCATCCCTTAAACTGACAACACCCTCCTGAACGCAACAAGCTCATCATAAACAAACATGAGCTTTTGCCGTATTGCTTTCAAAGAAAACATATGTGAGTGAGTCGTTCCATGTATTGGTCTTGCACACATCTAGAGAAAGCTGAGTCAGCTTGGTTATAAACTTTGGGTCCGCAGCCGTGATTATTCGCAACCAGTGACGCATCAGAAGTGGTATTTTGAATGACATCATTGGCGTGAAGCATGTGGTGTGTGGCAGTGTTTGGGTTATCGGGGTCTGTTGCAGATGTCTGGGTGTCAAATCCTCAGCGTGATCAGCTTTCTCACATCCACAGTGGAAATTCTCTCACTCAGATGGAAATTCAATTTTAAAAACAAACACTTAGTTACTGACTAGTCTGATTTTCTTTAACATTTCATGCCTAAATAAAGCGTCATAAATAAGTAATTAACATATTATATAATTCTTAGTTAGCTACATAAAGATAAGTGAACTTTTTACAAAAAAAAATGTTTATGCTAAAATGCTGGATTTATCTGCTGGATCTATTTGCTGCTTTTGATACTGTCAATCATCAGATCCTCCTGTCCACCTACTCATCACTGGGCATCACAAGGATTCCACTTTGCTGGTTTGAATCCTATCCCACTGGTAGGTCTTTCAGGGTGGCCTGGAGAGGGGAGCTATCCAAAACACATCAACTGGTCACTGGGGTTCCTCAGGGATCAGTTCTTGGACCCCTCCTCTTCTCGATATACACTACATCACTGGGTCCCATCATACAGGCACATGGGTTCTCCTACCATTGCTATGCATAATTACAGATTATAATGACTTATACTGTCTTTTTACGCGTTGCATCACGCCGCGTAAACATAAAACCATGTCTGCATTTGTGATCGGAGAAATGACAAACAACAAGCGCTACTCTACACTGATCAAAACTCGCGTTTTGAATCGTCAGTGGCAAATCCTTTAAATATGAAAACTTACTAACAGTCTGTGAGTCAGAACAGCCGGCATTGTAGTCTACTCTACTAGGATCAGGAAACAGTCCTCCAAAAAATGTGCTGCACACATCTGAATATTTGGGTTGAACTGTTCTGGAACAGTGTTGTAAATACAACTTAACCACTGAATTCTAGTCGTGTCCTCTTTTGAAAGGCCAAATAAAGTACTGTAGTTTCGCTTTCACAACGAAACACACAGCATCACACAACAAGAGAAAGGGAAAATTGAAATCGCATCATATGACCCCTTTAATCAAGCAACAAATGAAAGACAGAAAATCACGCACTGCTCTTGACTGAAAAACTTTAGTAGCCCTAAAGATTAATCTAAATTTATTTATAGAAATAAATATGTCTGCTTGAAAGAATGAAGAATATGGTAAACAATTTGCTATAAATAATGCATAATTAGCCTATATAACCACTGGTATTTCATTAAAAAGAAGAACACGTTCTTGTTATTTATGGGAAGTGGTTTTATTTAATTTTAACATAAAGGCATGTTGTGTGTCACTGCAGTTAAATCAGTGTATATCATGATAAAACCTTAATATCAAACCTATGATGAGTTTGGAAATTTTAGAGAAATGCTTAATAAATGCACTGTAGCTAAACCCATTAGATTTTATCCAACTAAATTTACTGTAGATTTAGTCGACTAAAATCGTATGATATTTAGTCGACTAAAACTAGACTAAAACTAAAAACAATTCAGATGACTAAAATATGACTAAAACTAAATAGCATTTTAGTCAAAAGACTATGACTAAAAACTAAATCAAAATTTGCTGTCAAAATTAACACTGGTTATGATGACGCAAGAGTTGCAACTACGGCAGCTGAAAAAGTCATTCTTTGTGTTCTTTTTGAAGAATCTTCGGAGCCTGATGAAATTGGTATAAATATGTGTTTAATACTGCAAAATACGCTCTATGTACAAGAACATCCCAATCGAGTGAAGGGATTTGTGGAAACTGTGGTTCCTAATTATTGTGATCCAACATTGCCTCGCATTTCAGGATGAAAAGACAAACATTTCAGGTGAAGGATAATCCACTTCTTACCTCCGAGACTGTGTTATGATCTGAATAACCTTATTATTTTTATTGTGAGTATTAGGCTTATCATTATTGCTGATCACTGTTGTTGTGCTATGTTATTGTGATATTTACCATTATATAATCAGAGGAGTATAAAAAAGTTTATGAAAGTATCACGCCACAATACAACAGCAAAATATATAAATATGTATAGTATTTTTATGTTACATGAATCAGTGTCTAGCACACCTTCCTAAGGAAAGGATATGGACCAGAAGACATTGCAATTACTAAATTATATTTAGACAGACTTAAAGAAGTTCCAGCTCTATACTTGTGCTCTTATTATTTCAGTAATTTTGCCTTTAATGTAAATAAACATGTGCAAACAATATACTCACTCTTGTAGCGTCTGGACCAATCAAACACACAATATATATTGTGTTAGCTATATTTAACAAATACTCTGTAACCCCCCTCAGTTAACAAGCCATATGAGGACCTATGGACCCTTCCCCCCGAAATGCGTAACACCCCAGGAAGCCGAACAGGCCCCTGGTCCCCATAGCAACCACGACACCTCTGATTGATCAGATCCATTTACGACCTAATGGCATGTTGAGAAACACCTTTCTCACTACAATCTCCATAGGAAATCCAAAATGCACAGTAGAAATAGACTTTTCTACTAATCAATTCATAGGAAGACCTTTCTTTGAATGAACACACATACCCTTCAGGTCATTGTGTATATTATTGCTGTCTGTTATATTATCTGTTGTATTGTAGACTATTTTATGCATGCTTATGATGGAACCACTCATTCATGTAACCTTACATATAACGTGTTTGGTCTCTATTAATTCGGATGATCTAATTGAGATTGTATATTGTATGTATATACCTACGCAACATATTAGTGTTCTAAGAATCTTTAGTAATTTTGATCCAAGTTTCATATACAAATTACCATGCTTTCAAACAAAGGGTCATAAAAACTCCCCAGTATCTCAAATCTCCCACTTTGCAAGTATTCAAACTTAGTCTTATTAATTGATACATTAGGTATCATTTGCACCTTTTTACAAAGGTGTGTTTGAACTAAGAATCTGATGTTTCCCTGATGTTTTGCAAATGGTTCAATAACTTCATATTCTTATTTCCCCTTCAGGAACTCGAGCTGCGTCGAGTCGCTTTGGGAACGCCCTTGCGTGACCGCGTTCTGAAGCACGTGTCAAATCCGTCCAATGGAGCAGCGAGACGTCACGAGCAGGGTGACGTAAGCACCAGAAAGCATAAAGGCACATCCGGC
>NW_015505418.1:81681-82402 GCF_001515645.1 Sinocyclocheilus grahami | reverse complement strand
CAGATCCATTTACGACCTAATGGCATGTTGAGAAACACCTTTCTCACTACAATCTCCATAGGAAATCCAAAATGCACAGTAGAAATAGACTTTTCTACTAATCAATTCATAGGAAGACCTTTCTTTGAATGAACACACATACCCTTCAGGTCATTGTGTATATTATTGCTGTCTGTTATATTATCTGTTGTATTGTAGACTATTTTATGCATGCTTATGATGGAACCACTCATTCATGTAACCTTACATATAACGTGTTTGGTCTCTATTAATTCGGATGATCTAATTGAGAGTGTATATTGTATGTATATACCTACGCAACATATTAGTGTTCTAAGAATCTTTAGTAATTTTGATCCAAGTTTCATATACAAATTACCATGCTTTCAAACAAAGGGTCATAAAAACTCCCCAGTATCTCAAATCTCCCACTTTGCAAGTATTCAAACTTAGTCTTATTAATTGATACATTAGGTATCATTTGCACCTTTTTACAAAGGTGTGTTTGAACTAAGAATCTGATGTTTCCCTGATGTTTTGCAAATGGTTCAATAACTTCATATTCTTATTTCCCCTTCAGGAACTCGAGCTGCGTCGAGTCGCTTTGGGAACGCCCTTGCGTGACCGCGTTCTGAAGCACGTGTCAAATCCGTCCAATGGAGCAGCGAGACGTCACGAGCAGGGTGACGTAAGCACCAGAAAGCATAAAGGCACATCCGGC
>NW_015505418.1:40635-81638 GCF_001515645.1 Sinocyclocheilus grahami | reverse complement strand
AGTTATGGAAGCTGTGGGCATGGCCCCTGAGGGGGCACAGCTCCTAGCATCTGGTCTCTCAACTGAGGTTGTTGAGACTATACTCCAGTCCAGAGCTCCCGCCACTAGGAAACAGTATGCCTCAAAGTGGAAACTTTTCGCTTCATGGTACGGACAGTGACTGCAGGACCCAGTCAACTGCCCAATTGGTACAGTTCTGGAGTTTCTGCAGGAGCGATTCTCCGCAGGGTTATCTCCCTCCACTCTGATTGAAAGAATGTTTATTGGCATTGATGGTTTCCTTAAAGGGGGTACAATGCTGTTTCATGCATTCAGAGTTGTTTACACTGTTAAAGAGTTGGATTCTTATGCTAAGCATGGACAAAATAAAAAAAACTATTTGGACATATGACGGAGTATTTCTGTTTTAAAAACCTTATTTCAAGGTTCGTACAAGTTTCGGGGAGTTTTTTTCGATCGTGGCTCTTCATGACGTAGACGAGGGTGGAACTCCTTATATGGGCATTTATCCCGGAAGAGCGCGCCTGCACACATCGACCAGAGCGAGAGCAAGAGCGCGCCCATCAACACGCTTCATTCAGCAGCGCTGCACAGGACTCGCTTGGGAAGAATGTCTCTAAAGAAGTGTGTTTTTGGCTGTAAGGGAAAGATAACTTTGTTCAGCTTCCTAAAGAACCCAACGTTATGCAAACAGTGGATGCAATTTGTTTTTCTAGAGCAGCAACGCAGTTTCACAAATGTGTTTGTTGACAAAGTTTTATAAACAAGTCCCAGTTTGAAGCTGGATTAGCACATCGTTTGATACTGAAGGATGGAGTGGTCCCAGCTATAAAACATCCCGGTCATGATTCAGAACTGCAGACGGTAAGTGAAACTGCATCTTTGTCTTTGTTTTGTTGGCAGTCGGAGCTCAAGTGCTCGTTAATCTTTAGCTCCGCCCTCCAGGAGCTCGTCTGTTTCTGGAGAGAATTGTAAAGCTGTATCTTTCTTTTTAAATATGATAAAACTAAATACTTTTTGGAGATATAAAGGATGCAGTACTACTCTATAGGTACTCAAGATTAACATGAGATGAGGTGAAACTGTGTGTGTTATGTCCCCTTTAATACCGTGTGGTTTATATGTTGCTGCTGATTGGGCTGACATTTTTGACTCACCCACCAAACAAGAGAAAACTTATCTCTAACCCCGTTGCACACCGTTTCCAGGAAACATGTCATTCAAACCGGAAACCGTAGCAAAACGTTGCGCACCGGTTTGACCTTGAACTTGCCCCATGTTACAGCACAGTAGCGCTACTGCAAACAGGAACAAGTATACATAGAAATTTCCTGTCAGTGCGTTATTTGAGCAGACTTTGCTTTTCCGGTGAGCATGAGCGGTTCATGAGCTGAACGCACATTCATAGAGTGGAATACTGATCGGAGCGTCAAACCGTGCAGTGCCGAGGAGAGTGATAACTCCGCGCTGAACACTGCCGGGCGGGGCGTGGCGCGTCATATATAATATTATATGTAGCCTATATTTTTGGCCATTTTTTCTCTTTCGACCGAAAACCGAAGATGACATTTTCAGCTGCCGAAAATTCGGTGCACCCCTAATTTCCTGGTTTCCAAAAACAGCATATTATAATAATTTCTGAAAATACATACAAAGACTAGTTTAAATTGATTAAGAAAAAAAATGTCAAAAGAACATAGCATACATAAAGTACAATCAATGCAATTATTACTAAAACTACTGGTCCTGTGCACAATAATAAAAAAAAAGGTATTTTGGGGGATTAGTTAGTGTGACAGTTAGCAAGACACTGATAGTCTAGGCTATATTAATCAAAGTCAGTCATGTGAAGGTCATACAGACTCTCATAAGATAAGTTGAGAATGCTTATGAACACTGGAGACAATTCTAGAGCTCTCAGACATCTCGGGTGCATTCGGAGCTGCAGGTATCACACTGTTTTACTAAAGAACGTGAAATCAAGAGAGACTTGTATAATCAGAAAAGTTTAATCGGACAACTAGCGAGTAACACATGGCACATAAGTGGTACCCGAGAAACATTTTGTCCTCTGGACCTTGCCTAGTAATTACTTTTGTCACCTATAGCTGGGTGAAATTTGCATTGGACAGAATTCAAGAGAGCAAAAGCCATCTGTTCTTTCAACAGTATTACAATTTGAAATTAATGCTGACACATTTTCAAATTGTATGTTGGTGTGACATGTGAACCAGATTTGTTTACATGCACTACTATACAGAAAACAAGTTCCCATCTGATTTGCTTCAGTGGTGCATCTCTGCCTCATACAGATAGTATTATAAACAATACTAGACCAAATAAAACTTACAATCAAACAGTGAATAAACAGGATATAAACACAAAAAGTCTAATCTGAATTCACGTCAGCAGCTCAGTGAAAGAAAAAAAACGGAGCAAAGAAACTAGCAAATACAATGGGCATTGTCTTTAAAGGTGATTCTTGTTAAACAGGTCATTCTCCACTTGTGGTTTTCAATGCATTGACGACTGCCAGGAAAGTGGCTTTTTTCCTGTTCTGTCTTAGTGTTTTATTCCAACTTCCTTTTTGAAGCAGCTGAGAGGGAGAAATGCTTCTGGCCTGTCTTAAGTGAACGTGATTTACAGCTGAACTTCAATAGAAGAAGAAAAAAAAAGATCTAATAAACAGCAGTCAGCTATTTGAATTTTCACTCCATTAGTCCCACATGCTTCCCTTCGTCATTTGTAGGTTAGTTTTAATTTAATGTATAATGTGTGGTGCAGTGATGTTCAGTTGAGAGAAATTCCTAGTTGTATAGTTTCTTCTTACCTAACATTATGATTAAAAAAAAAGATCTGTAAGATATATATATATATATATATATATATATATATATATATATATATATAAATATAATATTTTTTTGAAAAGTCTCTTCTAAATAAACAAGTAAATAAAGTAATATTGTGACACATTATTTATGATAATTATTATTATTATTTTAATACGTTTTAAAATTACTGAGAGGAGGTGCTCTACCAAGGATAGAGGAGGTGCAACAGAAAATCAAAAGCCATGTCAATTGAAAAAGGTGCAGCACTCACTCTCAAGAGTAAGTGCTGCACCTTTTTCAATTGACATTAATATATTTTAAAATGTAATTTATTTCTGTGATAGCAAACCTACATTTTATTTTCAGTCTTCAGTGTCAAATGATCCTTCAGAAATCATTATAATATGCTGATTTGCTGATAATCATGATAGCAGTATTACTTAATAAATCAAAAGAACAACATTTATTTGAAATAATATTTTGTAATATTATAAATGTCATGAATCTGGTCCGTGGTTTTCCGTCTGCTCACCACCAGATGTTGCCTTCCAGTTACATTGACTCTCACACTACACAAACTGTTGCATATCACCCCGGACTAAATTTCCCATCATCCATTGCACTGATTACACACACAGCTGCAACCAATCACACACCCTACATAAGCCATGGACTTCCTCTCCCTCACTTCCAAGTATTGTTTAGCACTTATCACTCTTCCAGCGAAAGCTATTTTACGGAGCCACTCCAAGTTTTCTGAGTCTAGCCTTAGTCTTGTTCATAGTCTGTTTTCCCGTATTTGTACTCTAGCCTGTTTTCTGGTTTCATCTGTTTTCTGCCTGCAATGTACGATTTAATCCTGTCTTCGATTACCCCTCTTGTCTCGCCCTGTTCGGATACTGTTTACCTCTCGCCTGGATGTTTCGGATTACTCCTTTGGATTCCCCTGTTTGGACATTGTTCGCTGGAGATCGACCACGCCCGTTTACTGGACTACTCTTGTGTCTTGCCCTCAATATACCTGTTTGTCATTGTTTGACCCATGCCTGTTATGTGACCACGTTTCGGAAATAAAGGCCTTGCATATGGATCCTCATGTCTTGTTTGCCCTGTAACAGAAAATGTAATGTTAATGCATTCTTGCTGAATAAAAGTATAAAACAAACACAAAGTAATCATAATTTAAAATACTTGCAATACAGTCAAGTTGTACCAGTAGTCAACTACACTGCAAGACTACACTACCAACAAAATGTATGCAATAAAGCAACAGTACAAAAATGTATATTTAATAATTTACTCATTCCGTACCTGTATGACTTTCTTTCTTCTGTGGAACACAAAAGTAAATGTTAGACAGAATGACAGCCTCAAATGATTCTGCTTAACATCTTTTATGTTCCACAGAATAAAGTCATAGAGGAATGACATGAGGGTGAGTGTAACCCCTGTTAGGCAATTTAAGCAGAGGGGTTAACTCACAAAGGGGAAAAAACAATAATTCACTAGAATTCAAATGATTATTGTAGGTACACTCTAACCAATCGGAATCCAATCAGAAGACGCAATAATTCGTAAGAAGCAAAGCACACACACATATGTAGCGAATCAGCTCATGGAGAAAATGTGTGTTCATTCAAAGAAAGGTTTTCCTATGAATTAATTCCTATTAAAGTCAATTTCTACGGTGCGTTTGTCCTGGGGACACAGAATGGGTTATCCTACTCACCTTCCTGGAGGCGTAATAAAACCAGTGATATCATGATTAGTTGTCATGGTGACCAGAGGCCTGTTCTGCCTTTCTGAGGTGTTAGGTGCATTTCGGGGGAAGGGTCCATAGACCCTCGTAATTGGCCATTTGGTTAAGTGAGGGGGAGTTAGATATTATTTGTTAAATATAACAAAAAGTTGTGTGTCTGATTGGTCCAAATGCTACACATATGATGTAAATGCGCTTATTTATATAGGGTCAAATGATTTTTAGGGGAATTGACAGGATACACCGGTTGAATATGTCGATGACACTACATAAAGGACAAAAAAATAAACCAAAGTAAATGCAAATTTAAATATGTGTATCAATCAGCTTTATATCTGACTTCCAACCAATTAAATAACCTGAATGAATTGAAATGAAAACCTTAGAAACATGAAATTCTTTCCTCCAAAATAAATTAAATTGTACTCAAATGTTCAAATGTAGGTTTGATCCCCTCTTTCTCTTTTTCTTATATACACAACTCAAATATATACTTAAGATCAGCAAATATAAAGTCATAAACCCAAATTTCAGTACTTATATTGAGTCACATATATAAATTTCTACTGTAAACACTTATTTGTACAAAATAAAATTGCATGAATGCGCAATCTAGTATCGGTAACTCTTAGAATGCACAGTTAAAAAAATATGTCCATCCAAATAATAACGAATGATATTCTCTGTCCTCAGTTCCTTATAATCAGTTATCCAGTGCTCGAAAATAAATTATTAGATACTCCAAACCTTCAAGAATCCAATGAAATATTTAGTTGGAGGCGAAGCGATACAGATGTCCACGGAGACAAAAGATAGATGTTTCTGGTCGATTTACGGTTGGTTCACCATCTTCACGCAGTGCACAATTGAAGTGTTGATATCGGTGCAGTCCATAAATTGACGGATCCAGATTCTAGATTCTAAGATAACAAAACTGGCCTGTGCACACACACAGAATTAAATCCTCAATCAATCCACACTTCACATATATTTCACTCAATGTATACATTCACTGAACATTTTTTTCTTTCAAACACATCAATTCACAATTGAATCACTGTATTCCAACATATATACTAAATATATATTTTTTTACTCACCGATTCACTTGTCTATTAATGATATTTATTATATAATATATATATATATATTAATGCCTTCAGCATGACCATGCTCTGAATCACGTGTGTAATCAGTCCAATGGAGGGGCGAGACGTTATGGGCGGGGTGACGTAGTGACCAGGGCGCTTAAAAGCACGTACGGTGGATACAGCGGCAGCTTTCTGTCATTCAGCAAGCGCTCTGTGTGTGTATCAGTCGCTATTTGTTGTGAGTCTTATTTAGTATTGTTTGTCCACTTATAAGCTCCATTATGTCAAAGCTTCAGCCAAAAATAAGCATTTGGGCAAGAGCAGGCAGCGTTTGTGTGTTGTCTGCTTGGGAGCAAAGCACGCAGAGTCAGCTCTCGAGGTGAGCCGCATTGTGAGCGTTTGTCACTGCGTATGCTTTGCTCTCTCGTTCCTCGCGGTGTCGGCCCCACTTTGCTCGTGGGGATCGCAGATGGATCTGGTGGAGGGAATGGAGACAGGCAAGTCCCTTTCTTCTTCCTTGCCCACCAGATCCAGCGCCCACTCTCTGGGATTGGTAGCCCTCCCTGCGGCTTCTTACCCCCGGGGAGAGGGCTCAACGCTCCACCTGTGTTCCTCCGAGGAGGTGGACGTGGAGGACGTCGATGAGCTTTCGCAGTTGCACAAGCATATTATGTCTAATATTATAATGAGCAGCATTTACTTGGGAGCGGAGCTCACACATTCAGCTCTCAAAGGGGCTGATTGTGCTTTTCCCACTGCAAACGCTCTGCTCTCACCAGGCACGCTGTGTGTCTGTGATCTTGCGGTTCCGGTCCCGCTGCTGCCATGGCTCAGGACTTCAGAGTGCAGGTCCCTCTGGGGAAGAGCGGTGTATACCTCATTATACAGTGCCCGTCTCTCCTCAGTGCCCTCAGGAGATCGATCTGCCAACCCTGCCACCTACGGTGCTTCAGGGCGCAGCAGTCTCCAACAAGCACTTCTCTCAGTCACTGCCCGGAAACGTAGAGGTACTAAGAGGCTCATTACCTCTTCGGAGGTCTATAGAGCAGCTAGTTTGGCCATTCCCTGCCAGTTTGCCGCTTCAGGGCACCAACCTAGCTGCTCTGATTACACCAGAGGTCAGTCTCGAGAGATTGATTCCCTTAGTAGATCTTTTGGCAGCTTGGAGACTTCTGCCAAATGTGTCTCAATGGGTCCTGCACACTGTAGCTAGAGGCTACCCAATCCAGTTCGGTTTACCTCCGTCTCGTTTCAATGGGGTCATTCCCACTCTGGTGGGCCCCGAGCAGGCTCTGCTAATGGAACAAGAAGTAAACACTCTCTTGAGGAAGGAGACCATCTAGGCGGTCCCTCCTCTCGACAGAGAATCCGGGTTCTACAGCCGGTACTTCATCGTTCCAAAGAAGAATGGAGGGTTGCGCTGCGAGAGGCCACCTCTTGCTTTAGAGATTTGTTATGCTGAGGCCTCCGCTCCAAGAGCTCGACCATTTTCTGCGAGTGTCGTCAGTTGCAGTGTGTTGTAGGCTTTATGTGAGCCTCTATACGATATGTCCTGAGTGTGGGGTGTAGTAGTCCTCCTCTCACTTTAGAGAGTCGTCATGCTGAGGCCTCCACTCCTAGAGCTCGGCCCATCTCCGTCCTTCCCCATCACAGGAAGTTCCTGAGGTTTGCTTTTGGAGGCAAAAGCTTACCAATACTGGGTTCTTCCGTTCGGCCTTGCACTCTCACCCTGCACTTTCACAAAATGTGTGGATGCTGCACTGGCTCCTCTGTGACTCCAAGGCATCCGCATACTCAACCACATCGACGATTGGTTGATATTAGCTCAATCAGAGCAGATGGCGGTTCGGCATCGAGATGTCGTTCCCGCTCGCGTGAAAAAGCTGGTGTTAAGTCTTAACACCAAGAAAAGTGTGCTTTCTCCAGCACAGAGAACTAATTATCTGGGTGTGGTGTGGGATTTGACCACGATGCAGGCATGTATGTCTAGTCGATCCTCACTGCAGTCGCGAGAGTGAGAGACGGCCAGTCACTCACTGTCAAGCAGTTCTAGAAACTGCTGGGTCTGATAGCAGCAGCGTCCAGTGTGATACCTTTTGGCCTGTTGTACATGAGGACCCCTACAGTGGTGACCCCTTTTACAGGCTGGCTCAACAGATCCTTGTGTGATCCCAGGGCAAACTCCTCTTTCTGAGGGCAGTTCACATCCCTGGGCATCTCAATATGGGAGCAGACATCCTGTCGAGGAAGGGGCTGAGGCCCGGGGAAATGGAGACTTCACCTCGAGGTGGTGAAGCAGATATGGAGAGTTTTGGCCAGGCTCAGGTCGACCTGTTTGCGACTCAGGAGACATTGCACTGTCCCCTCTGGTTCTCTCTGACTCATCCAGCTCCGCTGGGGCTGAATGCCATGGTACAGACATGGCTGAGGCTTCGTCTGTACGCCTTTCCCCCAATCGCTCTGCTCTCGGGAGTTCTGGAGAGAGTGCGCCGGGACGGGGTCGGTCTGCATCTAGTAGCCCCATTCTGGCCGGGCCGAGTATGGTTCTCGGACCTGATTTCCCTTCTCGACGGCTCTGCACGGGAGATTCCCGTCAGGAGGGATCTCCTCTCACAGTCGGAGGGTACAATCTTTCACCCCCGCCCGGAGCTGTGGAAGTTAAGGGTGTGGCCCCTGAGGGGGCATAACTCGTAGCTTACGGTCTCTCAACCGAGGTTGTTGAGACCATCCTCCAATCCAGAGCTCCCACTACGAGGAAACTGTATGCCCTGAAGTGGAAGCTTTTCACTTCTTGGTGCAGAGACCGCCAGCTCAACAGAGTTAACTGCCCAGTTGGTACAGCGCTGGAGTTCCTGCAGGCCCGATTCTCCACAGGGTTGACCTACTCCACCTTGAAGGTCTACGTGGCGGCCATTGTGGCCTGCCACGCCCCTCTCAGGGGCCAGTCAGTGGGCAGAAACCCTCTAGTTACACGTTTCCTCCATGGTGCGCTGAGGTTGAGGCCTCCGACCAGAGAAGCTTGTGCTAAGCGGTGGATCAGGATGCTATTCCATAGCCTCGAGTCCTCTGATCTCCCCTCTCCTTTGGGGGTCAAGGCTCACCCCTTATGAAGTTGGCCTTCAGGATGCTGCAGATATCCCTGCCCACTTTGTCAGGTGCCTACCTGCATTCTGCGCCACTCCTGGCTCCTTTCTCTCGCCTTAGCTGTGCTCTTCCACAGTAGGCAGGGATTTGTAAGTCTGGTGGCGTGGACATACTCATTCTCATCGCGTTTCGACGCAACTCGAGTTCCTGAAAGGGAACGTCTCAGGTTATGCATGTAACCATGGTTCCCTGAGGGAACGAGACACTGCGTCTCAGTGCCATACTTCCGGCATCCCTGCGAGCGCTTACTTCATTTCCCAGAAGCTGCCGCTGTATCCACCGCACATGCTTTTAAGCGTCCTGGTCACTACGTCACCCCGCCCCTTGACGTCTCGCCCATCCATTGGACTGATTACACACGTGATTCAGAGCATGGTCATGCTGAAGGCGTTCCCATAGCGTTTCGATGCAGCATCTCGTTCCCTCAGGGAACCATGGTTACATGGGTAACCTGAGACTATTTTTTTCAGGTTTCCATTGGATGATGCAACGATGGCCTACTCCACTGTGTTTCAGCATGACGACGATCACACGGATCAACAGGATATAAGTAAGTTCTTTCAAAATACTCAAACTTATTTATCAACAAAATATCTGCAAAATAACTTAGTTTGTTCCTCGCAGGCGTTTTTCTCAATTAAATCGAATAAATCAAGATTTCATGCAGCTTCTAACTCGCGCTTCTCTTCTCTTTCTCTCATGCAGCTTCCATAAGGGGCGGAGTTAGCTTGACCTAATTATACTCGATTGGCTGCTCACCTGCACAACACAGACCTAGAGCTTAAAAATAAAAGGTTTACTGCAATTATTTACTCCCCATCTTACATTGTAAGTAACCCATATCTAATGGGAAATGTATTAATATTATTTTGTATTTTATTAATATTTGAATACTAATTATAAATTTTATAGTGTTTTTATGCATTTTTATATTTATTCCAAAATAATAATGAAAGGCAGTAACAATTTGAAAAATATTCTGGAAACAGTTTACAATAAGGTTTCATTAGTTAACTACTTTAGTTAATATGAACTAAGAACAAACAATAGCCTACTTCTACAGTATCTATTAATCTTAGTTAATATTAATTTCAACTTACTAATGCATTATTAAAATCAAAAGTTGTGTTTGTTAGCATTAGTTTATGCACTGTGAACTAGCATGAACTAACAATGAACAACTTTATTTGTATTATCTAATGTAAACAAAGATTCATAAATACTGTAATATATGTTCATTGTTTGTTCATATTAGTTATGACACCTCAACTCATTAAATGACACCTTATTGTAAAATGTAACCCATATTTTTTTATTTGTGAACTTATGTTCAGCTGTTCTTTTTAATAGTCAACTTATTTCGAGTCATCATCATAATAGCTCTGTAAACACTGCCACAGACACGAAGATATATCTTTCATTTTATCACGCTGAATGCTCACTAAAAACTGACACAGTCATCACGTTTTCAGACCATTTCAAGTTTTATTTTGATGTGACACAAAGTAGAGGTATCTAAGCGGGAGAGTTGTTTACTTACTTTATAATTAGTCAATAAGGCCATAATTTTCTTCATTCAGACCGAGAGCTGCACAAAAATAAGAGGCGGGACGTATCACACGAACCAATCACATCCAACCTTAACCGATCATATCCAATTATAGCACGATGGAGGCATTGCCTCCTCTCATGTGACTTTCCCTCACTCATCTCAATGAGCCTCCAGAAAAGTCACGGCACACTAAGGGGTCTCTGTAGAAAGTCAATGGACCGAAGGGAGGCAAGCCTCCGCTGTGAATTTACCTGTGGGTGTTGCTGTTGGACAGTGTTACTTTACAAAAACGAGTGACTTTTAGACTTTTAATATCATTTTTAGTCATATTTGCGCTGTTTTATTTTTGTAATATCGATTATTTTCTCATCCAACTTTTTGAGGAGACACTGCCTCCCTTGCCTCCTCGGAGGAAATGCCCCCTCTATGTATATATATATATATATATATATATATATATATATATATATATATATAATATTTTTCCTATTATTTCATTTTACGTTACTTATTTATTTAGCTTAACTGTTTTCATAACTGACTCAGACTACAAATGTCTTTGAGCCTGCGTTACACCAGCAAATGATGAAAGAACCTTCATGTTTAGGTGAAATGTCCTTTTACGAGGGTAATATGTTTTGAATATATATTAGAGCTGTATTTATTTGGCACAAACTATTTATGTTTTTTGTTAAATAATAAATATTCTCAGTTGCTGTTGGTGACACCATCAAATGTGAACAGATGATTTTACATTCAATGAAAATGAAAGTAAAGAAACCAACCAGGGGTGCAGTTCTCAAAAGCATCATTAGCCAACTATGGGCGCAAGTTTGTTAGCAATACAGATCAAGGCATTCATAATTCTAATGAACATTCACAAACAGCAACGCAAGGTTGTGTGGTTGGAAATTCAGTTCTCAAATTGTGGTCAGAAGCACAGATTATTGTTAATGTGATGTGGACAAAATGGAAATTAGTTACATATTGCCATGAGATTGTGTTGAAAGAAACCTAGAACACTTAAACACACCCTAGTTTAAATAAATCTAAAACAGTGATCAGCAGCATTTTCCTTATTATATTTCTGCTCATGAACTCAAATCAGCCATTCTTTTTATTATTATTTCATTATTATTATTTACATGAACCCATTCACTTCAATTAATCCAACACAACCTAATGACTCGCTTGCAATAATTTGCACTTAACCAAAATTATGATAACCACAACATGTTTGCAGTTTGTTAGTCTTTTAAAGGAATAGTTCGCCTAAAAAAAAAAAAAAAAATATATATATATATATATATATATATATATATATATATATTGAATATTTACTCTTAATCTTATTAATCAGCACAGAATTGGAGAAATTTAGAAAACTTGCTCACCAATGGATCCTGTGCAGTGAATGGGTGCCGTCCAAACAGATGATAAAAACATCACAAAAATCAGCAAGTAATCCACATGACTACATCAATTAACATTTAGTTAGATAACAAATCCATCTAAACGTTTCTAGCTTCTAACCGTTACTTCCGTCTAAAACACGAGTCCACGGCACCATTCATCGCAGGGGATCCATTGCTGCACAAGTTATGTAATGCTACATTTCTCCAAATCTGTTCTGATGAAGAAACAACCTCATCTACACTCATCTAAACATATCTACCACTCATCTACAACCTACTCACCTGAGGGTGAGTGCATTTCCAGTAAATTTGTATTTTTAGGTGAACTATATAAAAGAGTTTTTGCAAATAATTTAGGATTTCACTTAATATTCATGGTATCATGATTATGTTTGATGTGGTGTTTTGAACGGGAACTCTGGTAGGACTGCTGATGTGTTAGATCTGTGAATATGAATATTCTGTCTGTGTTCGTTCTTTCTTGTTCGACTCTGTGACAGGTGATTGCAGTTTCTTGTTATTTCTGTCATACATAATGACATGGAAGATGCTAAGAGTTTGTTCTGTGTTCTCAAACATATTGGGTTTGTGCTTTCAGAGTCGTAAGAGGAAATTGAAAGAGGTTATAGTGATATATAAAGCAGACAACATATAGACCCTCAGATTATTATTATATCTGTCAGTGGAGATGGTGAATGCCATTATAAAAGCAGCGCTTGAGAAGTTCCAGCAACTATGATTCATTGTCACTGCTGTAAAGACATGTTTGAAAAGACATGAAAAGAAGGCAGACTTGCTGTAGATTCAAGAAATATTCAGTTAAAAAATACAATGATACAGCTTGTGAGAAAGGGTCATACATTACATATTCATACCAAATGAGTCAAATTTACATATAAACGGATATTTCTTAAAAATTTGAAGAAAGTTTGACATGTAAAGTTTTCAGAAGTTCTTTTTGGCCTCATTAAGCATATCAGAAACTGTAGCATATAATCAGGCTTTTTGCAGGACAACCAGACTGCAGCACACTGTAAACCCTAATACTCAAAATAATTAATTGTATTAAGCCCTGTTATTTTATATCATTTCAATTAGTTCAATTTAATAGACCTTGGTAAGTATTTAGAACTTTCTGGTATTTATGAGTTTGTGAAAAGGACACTTAAGTTAGCTGAATAATTTTGTTGTTTTAATTTACACAAACTTTTTACATCAACTTAAAATCGTTCAGTGTGGCGATTTTGTGTCTGACGTCATCCATGTACAAGGAAACTGCCCGCGCTGAATTTTTCTTCTCAAGATGGCAGATCGGTCTCATTTCAAGCGATGCTGCAAGTATAATTTTTACAAATCCAAGGACCCTGAAGACCCTGAAAGTTTTCATGAATATCATCTCATTGTTGACAGTTAAGCATGAACAGAATGTATTTAGATGGGTTGCAGGGGAGGAAACGTGAGCTCCTCTTGTTGCTAACTGCTGTTTAGGAGGTTAGATAGTTAGATTTAGTGTAATTGCCAAATATCAAACATTCATTCAAACCGACTACTTCAAAAGCATCAATTATTATTATTTTTTAAATCGGCAGACGTACCATTCAGATTTTCTGCACGAGGAAGTGTTTGAATATAAATCCTGAATTCATTTTGGGGACAGTGGTTAGAGAGTCAGACTTGTAACCCAAAGGTCATGGGTTCGAGTCTCGGTACGGGCAGGGATTGTAGGTGGGGGGAGTGAATGACCAGCGCTCTCTTCCACCCTCAATACCACGACTGAGGTGAGACCCTTGAGCAAGGCAATGAACCCCCAACTGCTCCTCGGATGCTGCAGCAAAAATGTCTGCTCTATGCTCCAGGTGTGTGTGTTGTTCACTACTCACTGCTGTGTGTGTGCACTTGGATGAAAATGCAGAGCACAAATTCCAAGCATGGGACACCATACTTTGCAACACATCATGTCAATTTTACTTTCACTTATTAGCTGCCTGGGCCCGCACTGAAGCTTGTTGACCAGTTAGATAATTTCAGTGCCTGCACCTGCTACAGAAGAGCACATGGCACATTTGTAAATTCACTTAAAAGTGGATTTAGAACATCAGTTTTTATAATATATGTATTTTTTTATTATTCATTACTTATTTTTTGTAGTTTTTATTTTAACCATGTTATGCGCAACATGGATTCTATTTTCAGAATGCTTTATTTCTGCGAATTATATAAATGTAATTTTAATTCATATTTCATATTACAGTGATGATCTCTGGGCACTTATGTAATTTGCATAATATTGAAATTGTTCAATTTGAACATCATTTTGCATGACTTGTAACTTTTTTTTTACAAACATTTTTTTTACATCCTGTTGGCTATTACTGTTATAAATCACAGACAGTAACAGTTTAAATGTTTGCTTTTTTTCAAATTTGAAAGAAAAAAAAAAGATGATGAAGTGGAAGTGCTAGGTATGTAGAAATATCCATCATTGCCATTGTACCATAAGTTATATTGCATCTCTTGCTTAATATATCATGTGATGAGTTAGTTTTACAAAATTCTCTTTTGTCTCATTTTGCAGAGTACCAACTTGTTTCAAATGAGAACTTGCCCCACAAATTCTATGCACGACTGGAACACCACCTACCTCGTTTGATGACACTTTTCCAGCAAAAAGACAAGACAGCAGTCACGCTGGCTAATCCTTTGAAAGTCCATAACAGATGGGTGTGTAGTGTGTCATATTTTGCAAAATAAACATTACATATGTAAATTGTGATTTTCTCAATTTTCATGTTTGCAGGAACTACATAATGTCAACTCATGGTGTACTACTATAATCAGAGCTCTTCTGGTCTTGCTGTGTGACAAAGATTTGGGATACTTTAAGACCTCCCTGGTTAGTCTCTGCATACATTGTTTTCACAATGAGGCATGTTCCATTGCAAAGAGGGGGATTGAGGGGATACTCTGTTATTTATTTAAATGCTTGTCACTTTTTTCATTATAACATCAATATTATTATTACTAGTAAGTGACTCATGTTATATTGACCATGTTCTAATGTTCTGTTGCTCTTCCTGATTTTTCATTTTTTTTAGCTTGATGATTCCAAAGGACAGATTGAGGATGCAAGGATGAAATTAGGATTCTTTTTTTTTAGGCAAATATTTTTGCTGCACTTGAGGCATTTAAACAGAGTCAGTAATTGAAACTATTCCTTGTTCTAAAATAAATTTCCAAAATGGTATTACATGTATTATGTGTTTGTTTGCAAGTGCCAATGCATTTAGAATTTTTTTATAGAATTTAAACATTCAGATTTAACTTAAAGTTGACATATCATGAAAATCTGACTTTTCCAGGTTTTAAGTGCTATAATCAGGTCCCTGGTGCATCTACCAACCAAGGAAACGTGAAAAAAGATTAACCCAGTAACTTTGTTTTGGTAAGCCTTTTTCTGCAAGCGTCTGAGAAAACAAGCACGTTAGATTTCGCTCCCTTGGTGACGTGGCAAAGGGATCTCATTATAATATTACCGCAACTTAATCTGCACATTTCCACCTATGGCACCATCATTTTGATTTAGTTTGAGCAAAACATGCTAACTGTTCTGCCTTTGGCGGCGCAGATGAGCATAGAACACTATTTAGAGTCCCAGCCTCAGAGGAGACAAGAGAGCAGTGGATTTATTGATTTATTTAATGTATATTGCTGCTGCCACACAAATATCTAATATATTTATTATATCTAAGATATATATTTTAACTAAAATAAACATGCATTTATTTCCCAGCTGTTTACCTTCACAGACATAACCGACTGTTTTCGTAACTCGTGTTTTTAATGCAAACTTATGTGTGAATGAGAACTTAGTTTAGTACTCACATGCTGTCTGGTGGCCGCTTTCTGTCCGTGTGCTTCGGTTGTATGCGCTCAGAAAACCATATATCAGAACTAATATGGTTTAAAACGCATGATTTCAGCGAGATAAACATGATAATCAGAACCAAAACAGATGTTTTTAGCAGGTTCGAGCTGTAATGGCACAGCTCTATTCTGGAAAAGGGGGCGAGGAGCAGCAGCTCATTTGCATTTAAAGAGACAGGAACGAAAAACAGCGTGTTTTTGCTTCCACTCAAAATAGGCATTTTCAAAATTATATCTGTGGAGTATTTTGAGCTGAAACTTCACAGAAACATTCTGGGGACACCAGATACTTATATTACTTAAAAAGGGGCATAATATGTCTCCTTTAAATAATAAAAAAAGACTAATTTGAGTTGCAACAACTCATAACTGTGTTCATTAACTAAACGTTTAATGTTAATTTCTATCAAAATGTATGAGCTAGGTTACTCAGTACTTCACGTTAAGAGTAACATACATGAGTACAACAAACTAAAAAAATAATAGTTCTGTTTACTTAAAATTATAGACCGACATCATAACTTTAATTTGATGTAACTAACCTCATTTTTTTTTCTCAGCTTATTCGGGTTTACGGTGCACTCATTTTGTTCTTGTGAGCCCACCAAGAATACAGTAGGTGGAACACACAAGCGCTGCATGTTTGCAAGGGTGGCATCACATTTAATGATTTTTATAAGACCTTTTTATGGTCCCATTAACTTCAATGCAAAGGAGAGCAGAAACTACAGCAGGGTTTAATTAGTCATTTCACATTTACACATACAGTATGTGCAAGTTATAGAGCTTCTATGTACCTGAGAGAAAATGGATTTCACAGTAAGTGATCTAATTTTCAGCAGTAAGAAAAAAAGTGTTTTAAAGCTTGTTGTTTTGTAGAACATCACAGTTATATATATGATATGAGAATAGTAAGGCCTGCAAATAGGGAGTATGTACTATTTAAGAAAAATATAATTAGATTTTCAGAATGACATTTTTCGCCCAAACCTAGTCTGTGGGGTAAAACGCCCCATTAGGACCATTAATCTTAGTACTAATATCGCAACAGATCATCAAAAGTGCACTTTTTTCAAACATTTCAGCATATTTTCACTTGTCTTAGTACAATACACACAATCACATAGTATCCTTTTTACTACACAAAATGTGTTTCATCTATATAAATGCTTCATCTTAATGGCTAATCAGTGAATCTAGATTCAGTAAATATAGTTTATATACTGTAAAAAAAATAATCTGTGACATTTACATTTTACATAACTTAAATTCACAATAAAAAACGTATTTCATTAACTGATGTAATGTTCATATACAAATCTAATGAAGTACTAATCTTATCTGTAATGAACCATTGTAACACTGATAACCACCAAAAACAGGTGGTGATGAAAAACCCTGATGAATCAAAACGTCAAGTCAAGTCAAGTCAAGTCACCTTTATTTATATAGCGCTTTTAACAATACAGATTGTGTTAAAGCAACTGAACAGTATTAATTAGGAAAATAGTGTGTCAATAATGCAAAATGACAATAGTAAACACTAATTTCAGTTTTTTTCAGAGTGAATATACCTTTCTCACAGACATCACTGGACAGTTTGTAGTTCGGTCGGATATGTAAAAAAGAAGTAAGTAAAACAATGCACAAGTTACTTAACGATAGGGAGGGAGGGAGATAGAGAGAGAGAGAGAGAGAACTTCTTTGATGTTCACTCACTCAGCACACGTATCATTTGGATTAAAACAAAATCGTAAAAATAAAACCATTCACAGGGGCATTCATTATAAACATCATTTATTTTCAACCTTAGGCATACACGACTTTCTGGCGAAAGTGAAACTAGCAGCCTGTGTGAAATGCGCCAGGCTGTACTATTCTGCACCAGTACAAATACGTGCACGCGTTGCGCGTGTTTTGCTTGCTTGAGTGTTTCTGCATTATATGAGTGGCTTTGGAATATAAATCGCAGCACGCTTCAGATAAAAAATGCGACTTCTATTTCTGAAAATATCACAGTTAGTAGATTTATAACGAGTGGTTCCCTGCATTATTACAGCAAAGCGCGTGATTACAGTACTAAGCCGCTGCAATGGAGCAGCTCTAATGCTATTAAATTAAAGATGATGTACCACAGAGCAAAAAAATGAACAGTGAAAGTAACAAAAACTTGTAAAATACATTTTAATGGCCTTTAATAATTAAGTGTGAAAATAACCGAAGGATATAGTCAAACCAAAAATTATTCAGAGACCAGATATAATTTTTGATTTTTGTTTCTAGTGGGTGCAGGACACTATAGTTAATTTACAGTATGTAAGTGAGGAGAGCAAAATAAAGTATACTGTGACAAATCATACCCAAAAATTCTTCATACAGTGGACTAGCAGTAAAATGTATACAAATTTGGGTCCAAAAATTATTCAGACCGAGTCTGGGAAAAAACATTGAAGTTGAGGTTTGCATGAAGCTGGGTGACAGCATGCCCAGGAGACTACAGGCTATCATTAAGGCTAATGGCTGCCCGACTAAGTATTCATAGTTGTGTAAATACTGTCATACTGACAGCTGTCTGAATTATTTTGGTTGATTGTAATCTATTACATACCTTTCTATCAAAGTTATCTAACATTATCAAGCTGAATTTGTTCTGTCACGGTGCAACTCTGAGTTTTTGTCATATTTTATTACCATTTTCTAAACTATAGCGAATAAACTGTGATTATGTATCGGGCGAGTGCTGGAAAAAGTGGTATCGGTGCATGCCTAATATATATATATATATATATATATATATATATATATATATATATGTTCAAGGTACAGATGTTTCTATTCCTTATCATGGACACTTTTATCATGGATGCAAGTATTGGCCCTTCCTTTACAACAGCAGTGATAATATAAAAAAAAACAATTTAGTGATGACAAGATGGGCTTTTAACCATTTTTTTTTCTACATGGTTAGAGAGAGCAGAGAAAGAGGGCTGTGGTGTTGCCTTTTGTCAAAAAGGTAGGGAAACTTCATATATGGATGGATATGACACATATTCATGGAAATGACTAGCTGTGACTGGAAACAGTCCTCCTGAACTTTTCTAGCACCTTTGGAGCAACTGTTCCATCTGCAGATGACAGCTTCCATATAGAGTCTGTGTTTTGAATGTGACAAGTGACCCACATAAAGCAGACATGAAACTGCCAGCATCCTCTTGGTGACCTGAAGGAAGTGTTTTCTTTAGCTTAAAGAAATAGGCACCTGCCTTTCGTTTAGCTTAAAAACAAAAATAAAGTTGGACTAACTCAGACACCCGATGAGCTCATCCACTCAGAATGGAAGTAATGTTCTCAAGCTGAAAATTAATTGTGCTACTCGAAAGGTCCATGGACCAGAAGGTGCCATTGGGTTTTGGAAGCAGACAACAATGTGTCTGGACCAAGTGCTTTGCTATTCCTCAAAGACTCCTAGATTCTTCTTCCTCTGCTTATTTGGGTGAAATAAGGGATAATGTGAAGAAAGGGAAAGCTTCCGTGAAGATGGAAGGGATACGGTGCAGTCATACACTTATTACACAATATTTCACCACATAAATGATTATGGCGATAACAGATATTGATTTAAGACAAAACTATTTTAAAGTTTTGTTAGTTATATAATATAACCAGTATGCTAGTTATATAATCCATTACAGAGTACAAAACAATCGTCACAAAATGGCAGCAGCTGCATTTGTATGAAATGAGAGCAAGTTTGCAATACCAGGATGACATAATTAAATAATTGTACACATAATAGTGACTTGAGTTTTAATATTTTATTAGCTAACCAAACGCAAAGCTTCAACAAAGAAAAATTGTTCCTAGCAAGAGTATAGCTCTGGCTTCAGTTACCCAGATGAGCCTGTGTTATTAGTTTTTAGCGACTGTTATCGAGGGATAACATACCTTGGAATGTCGCGACTGACCAATCAGAATCAAGTATTCCACAGAGCCATGTAATAATGCAGAATAACACACATATACTTTCTATATGATATCAGAATCAGATACAATATTTAAATCTTTTAAATCTTTCAATAAAATAATCTCAGCACTCCTCCAGACCAAACTAACCCAGCTCTCTGTTCCTAGCTCTATCTGCCAATGGATAACCAGCTTTTTTGGGGAAATTCATGTCAAACAGCTGCTCCATCAGCACTGACGCCCCCCAGGGATGTGTTCTCTCCCCACTTCTCTTCTCTCTGTACACCAACAACTGCACCTCTACTGACTCCGCTGTCAAGCTCCTGAAGTTTGCAGACGACACTGAAGTCGCTGGCCTCATCCAGGATGATGATGAGTCTGCATATAGAAGCGAGGTTGAACAACTGGCTGTCTGGTGCAGTCTTAATAACCTGGAGCTCAACAAGCTCAAAACAGTGGAGATGATAGTGGACTTCAGGAGGCACTCCCCTGCACTCCCCCCACTCACCATCATGAACAGCACTGTGGCTGCAGTGGAGTCATTCAAGTTCCTGAGCACCACCATCTCTCAGGACCTGAACACAAACATACTTGGCAATAAAGCTCTTTCTGATTCTGATATCTTACTGCCTTTGGAAGTGGCCTCACTCGGTTCATTCACATATGTTTGGAAAAGATATGGGCAGTGTTATATATTTATTTATTCATTTATTTATTTGTGTTTTAAGCATAGTTTTTGTCTTTTTAACAAAAGCACCTATTTTTGTTAATTTTGTCATGTTTCATTAATTAATTTTACTCTGAATAAAATAGCATCTAATTTTAGTGAATAAAAATAACTTTGATATATATATATATTGCACATACAGTACTCACAAACACCATAAGGAACTTTACACTGTTGAATACGCACGCACACACACATATATATTTTTAATTCTGTGCAATTTTCTATTCATAAAAGACTCCTGAAAAATATTTAACAAATGATACAAAAAGTTTTTTTTTTTTTTTATATTGTTTTCATAAAAGACATACAATTTTGATGCAGATGAAAACATTTCAACATCATTTTTTTTTAAAGTCAAAAAGTCAATATGAATCCTCAGAGTATAATTTTAATGAATGGAAATCAGAATTAATACATTTTTGTATTATGCTGTGAATTATTTATGCTTCAGTTATTCTTGGTCCATGTTTTAGTTAGTTGCTATGGAAAGATTTATTCTCTTCAGAAACAATAACACATTTTTTATTCTATTCTATTCTATTCTATTCTATTAGTAGTAGTAGTAGTATTAGTGTAACTGGGCTGACGAGACGTGAGACGTGTGGATCCATCTGCAGGCTTTATTCAAGAGACGTGGTAAACAAGCCAGGTCAAAACAATGGCAAACAGGTATATGGCGGGCAAAACACAAGAATAGTCCCAGGGCTAGCGTAGGTCACTGATCAGCAGACAGAATCACAGGGGCGAGACGAGAGGGAGAAATCCAAGAAAACAGGCAAAGATCAGAAACCGCAAAAACAGGCAAGGCAAGGCAAAGCAAAGCAAGGCAAAACAAGGAAAACACAGAGACTCGGAAAGGGGTACAGGCTAAACAATACTCAGCAGAGAAAGGTGGTTAGAGTGGGTGTTATATAGTGAGTGAGGTGATTAGAAACAGCTGTGTGCAATCAGTGCAGTGTGCAAATTGTGCAAAGAATGATGGGATATGTAGTCCGGGGTGCTATGCAACAGTCTGTGTAGTGCGAGAGTCAATGTAATGGAGAGGGTGACCTCTGGTGGTGAATAAACGGAAGTCCATGGACCGAATTCGTGACCATTAGTATTATTATTTTACAACTTTATTAATCCCCACAAGGCAAATGCGAGTTGGACTGGGTGATACATAGAAAATAAAAAGAACACAAAATGTTAAAAATCACTTCTTAAATGTAATTCTCATTTTATTGTTGAATTAAATTGTTAAATTATAATCAATATGCACGTTTCCTCTGTTTTAATTGACAACAAAAAAAAACTAAGGTGACATTTTCATCTGTAATTTCTACATGTGCAATGCAGCTAAGCTCAATGATTCCCTTTCACACACAGGTCACAGGAGCTTGTTCATCCATACAGCACAATCTTGAGACAAACCCATGCGAGTGGGCTGTCATGTAATTGAGTAAACGATGGCTCTTCAGATTACTAAATTGGCCACAGTGATCTTTTGTCCCTCAGAATCCAAAACATACCAACATTTCTCATTGAAGCTGTGTGGAGTTTAGAGCCTTGCTGAATACGCTTGGTCATTAAACTGTCAAATCCAAACCCACTACTGCAAACAATTTCGTCGCTTGGGACAAAATAAATATATTAAATAGCTGACAATGTTGACCGCTTCTCCAGAGCACTGACTCAATCCTAACCTGGGGTGTCTCTGTTTATTCATAAATTGAATGTGTCATGTTGGAAGCTTAGATTCGTTTATTCATTTTCTACCCTGAAAACTTGATGAAATGTCAATGCTGTGAACATGTTTCCTAAGCTATGAACTATAACCAAAAAATGCAGTAATGACTAAGAATTCAAACAAATACTATACTTTTCGATGACTTGGCTATCAGCTGAGAGACAGTGTTTAACCAAAGCGATCATCATGACATCTAATTTACACTACATCCATATTAATAATGCAATTACAAGTATTAATCTACACAGAACAGAACCCAAATCCCAAATTCAGTCAGATTTACTGAACGTGTGATGTTTGAGATGTTGTCACTGTATGTAAAACTTACACCTAACACATACACCCCCCTCCCCCAAACAATGAATACATAGTTTCCTCCAGTACATCATAAAGACATTTATTGCATTTTCACCGAGTACAGCACAATATGCTTGTCAAAAAATAGACTTGATGTGTTGTGAAACAGGCCTTATGAAACAAAGGACAAACAAAGGACACCTCACAACTAAAATTAAATTGAACAGGCTATAGAGCAAACAGGAAATGGCTATATTATCAGTATTATACAGTCACCAACAGACACAGCACATACTCCACCACTAAAAAAAAGTTTTTTAGTAAGTTTTTTTATTTTTATTTTCTGTGGTATTTGACGTGTTTGTGTTTTTGTTTAGTTATTCTATGGCATTTGGTATCTTTGTGTTTTGTTATCACAGTAAATTCTAACAAGTTCAGTTTACTTAAAAAACGTTTGGAAAACGATTGCCTTATTTTGCTAAACAAACTTAAAGGTAAAACTAAAGTTAATTTAGTAATCGTTTTAAAAGTAAAGAAAGCAAACTTTTCCCCAAGTAAATTAGTTTAATGTCAATTCTAGTTAACATACTCTAGAATACGTACTAATACTACTTAATATATAATAGTAGCATTACATTATTAATTCCATTTAACTAACAGTGTTATATGTAAACACACACACACACATATATTTATATACTGTATATATATATATATATACACATACATAAGCTCGATACCATAGAGCCCCCCCATATATATATATATATTTATTTATTTATTGCAATATGCTGTTTGTACTCTATGACCCATCATTTAGATTTTAGAGAGCATTATCTCCTTTGTTATGAAGTGATGAATCACACCCATCATTTCCATGATTTTATTCAAAGTAGGTAAAGCATGTAATGCTGACACGTTTGTGAGTTTGTGATCAGAAATCAACACAATTTCATCAGTTTAAGGCATTTACCCAACCAATTTCATAAAACAGAATTGTTTCACAAAACAGATAATATCTAGGCCTACTGCAAAATTACAAAAAAGTTTCCTTAACATGACCTATACTCTCAAGGAATAAAACAAAATGATGAGAGCAGAAATATCAATAACATTACTTATGAAGCACATCCTGTAAAATGTATCTGGGTCTTCCTCCAGGATGACTGAAAGACCCTGAAGTACCACGGTGCAAACATCAGATGGCCTGAAAAATAAGAGACAGGTTATAGGCTGAGGGTAACAATCATATGCAAATTATGATTTAAAGACAACAGCAGTCAACATGATAAAGGAATATATGTTTTAATTAACAATGCACAAATTCAAAATCCTTTTTTTCTAGAATATTTTAGAAGTGCAGAGTGTGTGTCCAATTATGCACAGAACTCAAATCGCAGAACTGCGCAAACACTCTGGGTTTTAAATAGGAGAGATATTTCAGTGGAAAGTCCTCAAGGGCATTAAATACACATTTGTCACAAATTAAAGGTCTTTGAAAGGACATTTAATTTTTTTATTACTCTTTAAATGGGTATGCAAATGGACAAAAAAATCAGACTTATTATTTGGTTGAGTTAAAGGGATAAAATACCCAAAATAATAATAAAAAAAGTAAAATAAATAAAACAAATTGCTGATAATTTATTCACCCTCAGGCCTTCCATGTTTCGTTTTTTTAGTTTTTGTTTTTTTTCTTTGGTAGAGCAGTAAAGAAGATTTTAGCTGAAATGGTGGTCATTGGTGATTAATAAAATGCAAGTCAGTGGTTGTCCATTTCTGGAAGAAAAAAAAAAAAGAAAAAAACACCTTATCAGGGAACGCAAAATGAATACCTGTTGCTCCTTACGATATATTGAGGTCTTATGAAGTGAAATGATCAGTCCGTGCAAGAAAATAAAATGAGACTTAAAAGCATTTATCTTGAATATATCGATGTAGATCTATCAGTAATTGACCTATCAGTAAGCCCCTCCCCTTGAACGTGATGAGCCAATGGCAGTTGAGTATCAGTTGAGAGGGGACTGGAACTCTGACATCTTTAGGGTTCAATGCCATAGAGAAACATTGAAAGATCTGAAGCTTTCAACAGTTTGATGGTGTTTATGCTACAAAAATGGAAAAGCAATGTGCCTGGGGTACTTATAACACTGATTCCAGGTATCCTGAGAGGATGGGCAATGGAATTTATTTTAGTCCATTTTCTAAACCCAAACAAAACAGAGCAAAATATCCCTAAACTTTCAACCCCAATCCCAATGAAGACGAAAACGTTAATTTTCTGGTTGTCATATTCTCATTAAGTTACAATTGTCATCTGCTCAAGCAGAACATTATTAACGTGCTTCAGCAAGGTATCTCTGGCTAAAACTAGCTAACGTTAAAGTTAATGAGTCCATGCTAACGTATAAACCTAAATAGCTAACTGTTCTCACATCATGTAGACTGCAGGTCAAAAACACATAAACAAAGGACTCCTTATTAAACTATTTCAATTTAAATTAATTTAATCTTACCCTGTGCTAAATGATTCTTGAGTATCAGTTGAGAGGGGACTGGAACTCTGACATCTTTAGGGTTCAATGCCATAGAGAAACATTGAAAGATCTGAAGCTTTCAACAGTTTGATGGTGTTTATGCTACAAAAATGGAAAAGCAATGTGCCTGGGGTACTTATAACACTGATTCCAGGTATCCTGAGAGGATGGGCAATGGAATTTATTTTAGTCCATTTTCTAAACCCAAACAAAACAGAGCAAAATATCCCTAAACTTTCAACCCCAATCCCAATGAAGACGAAAACGTTAATTTTCTGGTTGTCATATTCTCATTAAGTTACAATTGTCATCTGCTCAAGCAGAACATTATTAACGTGCTTCAGCAAGGTATCTCTGGCTAAAACTAGCTAACGTTAAAGTTAATGAGTCCATGCTAACGTACAAACCTAAATAGCTAACTGTTCTCACATCATGTAGACTGCAGGTCAAAAACACATAAACAAAGGACTCCTTATTAAACTATTTCAATTTAAATTAATTTAATCTTACCCTGTGCTAAATGATTCCTGGATGTTATCATCTGCGATCGTGATATAACTTACTTACTGCATTAAGCTAACTGAGACTTGTTATAGCACTGCACCTGTACATATCATTGCTCTTTTGTTGATTTTGATTGCTTCCATTGTCCTTATTTGTAAGTCACTTTGGATAAAAGCATCTGCTAAATGTAATGTAATGTGATGACCGTAATGAGGCTTCTCTCGATGGCATTGTGATCTGTAAATCCTCTTTTAAATTCATCTTGTTACACACCATATGTATTTTAAAATATTTTAAATGTCTCTCCATGACATATTTAAGTCCCACTTGAATGGTGGCCCTTCTGTGTCCAAAATTGATCAAAAACATCTTGGGACAAGGTTTTCACACTGACAGCTGGCATAGCAAGACAGTTAGCAACTCCGTTTGTTTGTCAACAGTAACTAAGCAACAGTAACTAAGGGGACGGGGCTTACCGATATGTCAATTCTTGTGCGCTAAAGAAATAGCAGTACATATAAGTTATCAAATTGTTGTCACTCGCGTTTTACTGCTACATCTAGCGTAAAATTAAGTGTTGTCAACTAAACAAAATCACATGCAATTTAGGAATACATGATTCAATGACTCACTCAAGATGTACTTGTTTCATTACTGGATGTATCAGCCAGCGTTCTTGAACGAATCTCTTGTATGATTCAAAGACAAATACATTTTAACAGCCCCTTTTCGCCACCTACTGGCATAACAATGTAATCAACAAATCTTAATTTAAAGTGTCAAATTACTTTCAAAAGGTGATTTACTCTATTTTAATCGCTACTGTACACATCAGCGTATAGTCTGTATATCTGAACTATAAACCTTTATCCCAGTACTTGTGTGATTTTAATGTTTGTTTGTCAAATTCAAATTTTGATTCCGCCTATCGATTCCTATGCGCTTTTGAGGCTCCTGTGAGGACCGGACCTAGCGATCTGCTAGGACCTTGGTCGCTAATCTAAGCACTCCAAAGTGTGGCTACATTTGCAATCAGATGCCAATAAATCTAAGTTTAATATCTGTGACAGCTAAACATGTTGCAAGAGAGGTGTCACCACCAACATGACAAAGCACTTTAAATTCACCAAACAGGCCATATTTGCCCTGAGGGTTGGATTTTGAACACCCCTATTTTAAGCTATCCTATGTTTTGAGCCATCTTTGTCTTTCTGTTTTGTTTTGTTAAGCTATTCTATGGTATTTGGCATCTTTGTGTTTTGTTATGTTTTAGGCTGTTCTACGGTGTTGAGCAACTTTGTTTTAGTTTTTTTTTTTTTAAAGTATATACTTTTTAGAGACCTCCAATAAGCTTGAGCTATGAAAAAAAACAGCTGAATAATAAACTGTTAGTGTATCTATGTTAGGGTTGGGCGATGTCTACAAAATTGGCATCGGACGATGTTTACAGTGGAACAAGCCTAAGGGAATCGGGGGGGGGCGGTGTTAGGGGGTGTGCCCGAAGTGTGAATCCGTATTCAGAAAGGCAAGGAAAACAAATAACGATTGCTAACGGTTGCCTGGTAAATGACAGTAGCTGCATAAAATTTCACTTTCTGTTTATTTCACCACATAAACAGAGTAAGGAGAGACTGAGGACGGTGGTGAATGATTTGTAAAATGTGTGGTAAATACTGCTGCTAACAGAGTACGTGCGATTGCGAATCTCGAAAGTGAAAGTGAAACTAAAAAGAGATTGTGCATTCAAAAGCAGTTTCAATGCCAGGTATAATAGTGGTTCCCTGATGTCCACAATTTATATACAGTATAATTGCCCAATTATAAACAGGTAACTGCGAGAGAAAATATTGAAATATATATTTTCCTCCCATCTCGTATTTATTGCCTTTAGAGCTTGAACGAATCTCTTGTATGATTCAAAGACAAATACATTTTAACAGCCCCTTTTCGCCACCTACTGGCGTAACAATGTAATCAACAAATCTTAATTTGAAGTGTCAAATTACTTTCAAAAGGTGATTTACTCTATTTTAATCGCTACTGTACACATTAGCGTATAGTCTGTATATCTGAACTATAAACCTTTATCCCAGTACTTGTGTGATTTTAATGTGAATCCGTATTCAGAAAGGCAAGGAAAACAAATAACGATTGCTAACGGTTGCCTGGTAAATGACAGTAGCTGCATAAAATTTCACTTTCTGTTTATTTCACCACATAAACAGAGTAAGGAGAGACTGAGGACGATGGTGAATGATTTGTAAAATGTGTGGTAAATACTGCTGCTAACAGAGTACGTGCGATTGCGAATCTCGAAAGTGAAAGTGAAACTAAAAAGAGATTGTGCATTCAAAAGCAGTTTCAATGCCAGGTATAATAGTGGTTCCCTGATGTCCACAATTTATATACAGTATAATTGCCCAATTATAAACAGGTAACTGCGAGAGAAAATATTGAAATATATATTTTCCTCCCATCTCGTATTTATTGCCTTTAGAGGTTCCGTAGTACGTGTCGTTTTCTTTCCAAACATGGTATTGGGATGCGGTGAATTGCGGTGGTGGGGGGGGGATCACAATGCTGGCTCAACATCGTGATGTCTATCTGCCATCGGCGATGGACGAAGGTATCGTCTATCGGTCCAACCCTAATTTTTTTATTATTTTTTTTACAGATTCAGAACAGCAGGCCTGAGGTCATAACAGGTAGTGATTTACACTCTTCACCTATTATATAGGTAATGTTTCCCTGAGGACGTGCTTTTCCCATAATTCACTGTCCCGCAGGCTGGTGCTAATGACACAAAGGGCTGCACACTAATCATATTCTCCTTATACCATGACCTTTCTAATACAACAAGCCACCACTGCACATGAGTGAACAGCAGATATTACAAGGACAGATAAAGGAACACAGTACTAGACCGCCAGAGCTCTCGTTCCACTCACAGTCATAAAACAAGTAATAAACATCCATATAATTAGAGATCTACAGTATTTCAATCCTCAAATGCTTCTCGTAACAGAGTTCAAACTCAGATTTTCCTCAGGTAATGCAAAATGATTCCATATCTTAAAGAAGCTCTCCAGTTTGAAAAACTGCTAAATAAGATATGAACTGTCAACTTGCTACAGTGTTTACAAATGCACTGTGATATCTAAGAAAATGATTTATTTTTGAAGATGTCAAAATGCTGCCTATGTTGTTATTGCGATTATTTATTTATTTATTATTATTATTTTTTTTATTATAATTGTTTATCTCAGTGTGAGTAATGCTGCTTGCAGAATTGATTTCCAAATAGTAAAACATCATATCTAATAAACCTCTTATTGTTCAGTCCCAGGGATTCTTCCTTCTTCAACAATATAACATGTTGAAGAAGGAAGAATCCCTGGGACTGAACAATAAACCTCTTATTGTTCAGTCCCAGGGATTCTTCCTTCTTCAACAATATAACATGTTTACTCTCATTTGCATGTATCTTCAGTTTCTGGCTCAAAAAAGCTGATATAGCAGTACAGTCAAGTTTGGTTTGAATTTATGTGCCAGAAAATTGTGTCAAATGAATGATTGGTCTGTCTTGGAGCTCTTAAATGTTGATATCCCAGAAGGTTTCATCCAACATTTCTATGTTGGTTTGAATGCCTCTGCTGTCACATCAGACACTGTTTGTTTGAAGCAGTGCTGTTTCTCTTATAGTCTTGCCATGAGTGAGGATTGCCTTGATGTATATGACGGAGTGAATTGTCCCTCCCAATCATGCGCTATTACGCCCCACGTCTAGGGGTAGTAAAAATATCGCTCTTAACAGGGCATAATAAATCTGGGTTGTGGTAATGGAATCCCAAGTGCGAATCACTCCGGTCGATAATCAAACATTTCCACAATGTTTAGTCAGTTTAAAGAATTAGATTTATTTTAAAACAAGTAAGTGAAATAAAGAGCATCTCTCCAGGATGTCCCAAAGGCCAAAATAACAAACAAAACAAATCTAGGGAGGGAAAAAGATGATAAATAACCTAATCGAATAAGGAAATAAAAAATACAGATTACTTCCCTAACTACCTAGCACAAAACAGAACCCAAACAAAATAAGTAAAACAAAATGGCAGGACACCCCTTTTGCTCTACGATCTTAACACACACATACACATTTGATCATCGGCCGGAGGAGGAATCCAGGAGCTCTCAACCCAATCGCGTCCGAACCAACAATGAGCTCCCCGTTGAATACCGGCGGCGTCCTTATAAAGGCCACGCCTCGTCTCAACCACCAATAGCGATCGTACACCCCATCAGCGGACATCCTACCAGAAAGCAGACAGAATGAAAGAGGGAGGAGAAAAAAAAAAACACGTACACACACAACATGGCAAATACAAGAAACGCAGGTCGTAACACCCACCAATTCACTATCTCAACAAATTAGAGTACTTCATAAGACCAATAAAAAAAAACATTTTTAGTGACTTGTTGGCCTTCTGGAAAGTATGTTCATTTACTGTACATGTACTCATTACTTGGTAGGGGCTCCTTTTGCTTTAATTACTGCCTCAATTTGGCGTGGCATGGAGGTGATCAGTTTGTGGCACTGGTGAGGTGGTATGGAAGCCCAGGTTTCTTTGACTGTGGCCTTCAGCTCATCTGCATTTTTTGGTCTCTTGTTTCTCATTTTCCTCTTGACAATACCCCATAGATTCTCTATGGGGTTCAGGTCTGGTGAGTTTGCTGGCCAGTCAAGCACACCAACACAATGGTCATTTAACCAGCTTTTGGTGCTTTTGGCAGTGTGGGCAGGTGCCAAATCCTGCTGGAAAGCGAATTCAGCATCTTCAAAAAGCTGGTCAGCAGAAGGAAGCATGAAGTGCTCCAAAATTTCTTGGTAAACGGGTGCAGTGATGTTGGTTTTCAAAAAACACAATGGACCAACACCAGTAGATGACATTGCACCACAAATCATCACAGACTGTGGAAACTTAACACTGGACTTCAAGCAACTTGGGCTATGAGCTTCTCCACCCTTCCTCCAGACTCTAGTACCTTGGTTTCCAAATGAAATACAAAACTTGCTCTCATCTGAAAAGAGGACTTTGGACCACTGGGCAACAGTCCAGTTCTTCTTCTCCTTAGCCCAGGTAAGACGCCTCTGACGTTGTCTGTGGTTCAGGAGTGGCTTAACAAGAGGAATACGACAACTGTAGCCAAATTCCTTGACACGTCTGTGTGTGGTGGCTCTTGATGCCTTGACCCCAGCCTCAGTCCTTGTGAAGTTCACTCAAATTCTTGAATCGATGTTGCTTGACAATTCTCATAAGGCTGCGGTTCTCTCGGTTGGTTGTGCATGTTTTTCTTCCACACTTTTTCCTTCCACTCAACTCTCTGTTAACATGCTTGGATACAGCACTCTGTGAACAGCCAGCTTCTTTGGCAATGAATGTTTGTGGCTTACCCTTCTTGTGAAGGGTGTCAATTATTGTCTTCTGGACAACTTTCAGATCAGCAGTCTTCCCCATGATTGTGTCGCCTAATGAACCAAGCTGAGAGACCATTTTGAAGGCTCAGGAAACCGTTGCAGGTGTTTTGAGTTGATTAGCTGATTGGCATGTCACCATATTCTAATTTGTTGAGATGGTGAATTGGTGGGTTTTTGTTCAATGTGAGCAAAATCATCACAATTAAAAGATCCAAAGACTTAAACTACTTCAGTCTGTGTGCATTGAATTAATTTAATACACAAGTTTCACAATTTGAGTTGAATTACTGAAATAAATGAACTTTTCCACGACATAATAATTTATTGAGATGCACCTGTACATATCATTGCTCTTTTGTTGATTTTGATTGCTTCCATTGTCCTTATTTGTAAGTCACTTTGGATAAAAGCATCTGCTAAATGTAATGTAATGTGATGACCGTAATGAGGCTTCTCTCGATGGCATTGTGATCTGTAAATCCTCTTTTAAATTCATCTTGTTACACACCATATGTATTTTAAAATATTTTAAATGTCTCTCCATGACATATTTAAGTCCCACTTGAATGGTGGCCCTTCTGTGTCCAAAATTGATCAAAAACATCTTGGGACAAGGTTTTCACACTGACAGCTGGCATAGCAAGACAGTTAGCAACTCCGTTTGTTTGTCAACAGTAACTAAGCAACAGTAACTAAGGGGACGGGGCTTACCGATATGTCAATTCTTGTGCGCTAAAGAAATAGCAGTACATATAAGTTATCAAATTGTTGTCACTCGCGTTTTACTGCTACATCTAGCGTAAAATTAAGTGTTGTCAACTAAACAAAATCACATGCAATTTAGGAATACATGATTCAATGACTCACTCAAGATGTACTTGTTTCATTACTGGATGTATCAGCCAGCGTTCTTGAACGAATCTCTTGTATGATTCAAAGACAAATACATTTTAACAGCCCCTTTTCGCCACCTACTGGCATAACAATGTAATCAACAAATCTTAATTTAAAGTGTCAAATTACTTTCAAAAGGTGATTTACTCTATTTTAATCGCTACTGTACACATCAGCGTATAGTCTGTATATCTGAACTATAAACCTTTATCCCAGTACTTGTGTGATTTTAATGTTTGTTTGTCAAATTCAAATTTTGATTCCGCCTATCGATTCCTATGCGCTTTTGAGGCTCCTGTGAGGACCGGACCTAGCGATCTGCTAGGACCTTGGTCGCTAATCTAAGCACTCCAAAGTGTGGCTACATTTGCAATCAGATGCCAATAAATCTAAGTTTAATATCTGTGACAGCTAAACATGTTGCAAGAGAGGTGTCACCACCAACATGACAAAGCACTTTAAATTCACCAAACAGGCCATATTTGCCCTGAGGGTTGGATTTTGAACACCCCTATTTTAAGCTATCCTATGTTTTGAGCCATCTTTGTCTTTCTGTTTTGTTTTGTTAAGCTATTCTATGGTATTTGGCATCTTTGTGTTTTGTTATGTTTTAGGCTGTTCTACGGTGTTGAGCAACTTTGTTTTAGTTTTTTTTTTTTTAAAGTATATACTTTTTAGAGACCTCCAATAAGCTTGAGCTATGAAAAAAAACAGCTGAATAATAAACTGTTAGTGTATCTATGTTAGGGTTGGGCGATGTCTACAAAATTGGCATCGGACGATGTTTACAGTGGAACAAGCCTAAGTGAATCGGGGGGGGGCGGTGTTAGGGGGTGTGCCCGAAGTGTGAATCCGTATTCAGAAAGGCAAGGAAAACAAATAACGATTGCTAACGGTTGCCTGGTAAATGACAGTAGCTGCATAAAATTTCACTTTCTGTTTATTTCACCACATAAACAGAGTAAGGAGAGACTGAGGACGGTGGTGAATGATTTGTAAAATGTGTGGTAAATACTGCTGCTAACAGAGTACGTGCGATTGCGAATCTCGAAAGTGAAAGTGAAACTAAAAAGAGATTGTGCATTCAAAAGCAGTTTCAATGCCAGGTATAATAGTGGTTCCCTGATGTCCACAATTTATATACAGTATAATTGCCCAATTATAAACAGGTAACTGCGAGAGAAAATATTGAAATATATATTTTCCTCCCATCTCGTATTTATTGCCTTTAGAGGTTCCGTAGTACGTGTCGTTTTCTTTCCAAACATGGTATTGGGATGCGGTGAATTGCGGTGGTGGGGGGGGGATCACAATGCTGGCTCAACATCGTGATGTCTATCTGCCATCGGCGATGGACGAAGGTATCGTCTATCGGTCCAACCCTAATTTTTTTATTATTTTTTTTTACAGATTCAGAACAGCAGGCCTGAGGTCATAACAGGTAGTGATTTACACTCTTCACCTATTATATAGGTAATGTTTCCCTGAGGACGTGCTTTTCCCATAATTCACTGTCCCGCAGGCTGGTGCTAATGACACAAAGGGCTGCACACTAATCATCTTCTCCTTATACCATGACCTTTCTAATACAACAAGCCACCACTGCACATGAGTGAACAGCAGATATTACAAGGACAGATAAAGGAACACAGTACTAGACCGCCAGAGCTCTCGTTCCACTCACAGTCATAAAACAAGTAATAAACATCCATATAATTAGAGATCTACAGTATTTCAATCCTCAAATGCTTCTCGTAACAGAGTTCAAACTCAGATTTTCCTCAGGTAATGCAAAATGATTCCATATCTTAAAGAAGCTCTCCAGTTTGAAAAACTGCTAAATAAGATATGAACTGTCAACTTGCTACAGTGTTTACAAATGCACTGTGATATCTAAGAAAATGATTTATTTTTGAAGATGTCAAAATGCTGCCTATGTTGTTATTGCGATTATTTATTTATTTATTATTATTATTTTTTTTATTATAATTGTTTATCTCAGTGTGAGTAATGCTGCTTGCAGAATTGATTTCCAAATAGTAAAACATCATATCTAATAAACCTCTTATTGTTCAGTCCCAGGGATTCTTCCTTCTTCAACAATATAACATGTTTACTCTCATTTGCATGTATCTTCAGTTTCTGGCTCAAAAAAGCTGATATAGCAGTACAGTCAAGTTTGGTTTGAATTTATGTGCCAGAAAATTGTGTCAAATGAATGATTGGTCTGTCTTGGAGCTCTTAAATGTTGATATCCCAGAAGGTTTCATCCAACATTTCTATGTTGGTTTGAATGCCTCTGCTGTCACATCAGACACTGTTTGTTTGAAGCAGTGCTGTTTCTCTTATAGTCTTGCCATGAGTGAGGATTGCCTTGATGTATATGACGGAGTGAATTGTCCCTCCCAATCATGCGCCCGACTTTTGTTCCTGTTTGTTCTTATGCTCTCAGTGTGAGTAATGCTGCTTGCAGAATTGATTTCCAAATAGTAAAACATCATATCTAATAAACCTCTTATTGTTCAGTCCCAGGGATTCTTCCTTCTTCAACAATATAACATGTTTACTCTCATTTGCATGTATCTTCAGTTTCTGGCTCAAAAAAGCTGATATAGCAGTACAGTCAAGTTTGGTTTGAATTTATGTGCCAGAAAATTGTGTCAAATGAATGATTGGTCTGTCTTGGAGCTCTTAAATGTTGATATCCCAGAAGGTTTCATCCAACATTTCTATGTTGGTTTGAATGCCTCTGCTGTCACATCAGACACTGTTTGTTTGAAGCAGTGCTGTTTCTCTTATAGTCTTGCCATGAGTGAGGATTGCCTTGATGTATATGACGGAGTGAATTGTCCCTGGAATGCTGGAATTAATTTAGTATGAGATGCAAGGAAATGAAGCACTACAGGGTTTCTGTTAGAGAACAGTTGAATCATGCAGGTGATGCTGAACTTTTAATAACTGTTATTGCAGTAAATATGGTCAAGTGCAAAGGTTATGAAATTAATGAACACAATATATAAGTCACTGACATATCAACACTTATCACTGCATTTAAATAAACATACTGTAAGGCTGATTATTACCATATGCCACCCATTGTGTATTTCAACAAACATATTGCAACATAAAATAAACACTTAAAAAGCTCTTTTCACACTCTCATTAGTTTGATCCACAAACAATGTCCAACAACACATTACAGAGGATTCTTTATTTAATGAAAATTAATTCCATAATGTAATTTCCAACAGATAGATCAATATATTCCCTAACCATTTATTTATTTATGTGCTGTCAAAGTGAATTTGGTTTATTTTCTCTTCTGAGGCTGTGAGGAACGTCTCCAGGTTACGCATGTAACCATGGTTCCCCGAAGGGAACGAGATGCTGCGTCGAAATGCTACGGGAACGCCTCCAGCGTGACCACACTCTGAATCACATGTGTAATCAGTCCAATGGATGGGCAAGACGTCACGGGCGGGGTGACGTAGCAACCAGGAAATATAAAAGCACGTGTGGTGAAACCGGCGTCAACTTCTAGGAGTGAAGCAAGTGCTGGCAGGGATGCCGGAAGTATGGCCCTGAGACGCAGCATCTCGTTCCCTTCGGGGAAGCATGGTTACATGCGTAACCTGGAGACGTTCCCCTTCAGGAACTCGAGCTGCGTTGAAACACTATGGGAACGAGAATGCCCCCGCCGCCAGACTTGCAAATCCCTGCCTAGTGTGGAAGAGCACAACTAAGGCGAGAGAAAAGAGAGCCAGGAGTTGCTAAAGTAGGCGGGGCCTGCCGTCCCGAAGGCCGATTCTGGAGGAGTGAAGCTTGACCCCCGAAGGAGAGGGGAGATCAGAGGACTCAAGGCTATGGAATAGCATCCTGATCCACCACTTAGCATAAGCTTCTCTGGCCGGAGGCCTCGGGCCTCAGTGCACCGCAGAAGAAACGTGTAAGAAGAGGGTGTCTTCCCACTGAATGGCCACCGAGAGGGGCGTGGTAGGCCGCAATGGCCGCCACGAAGACCTCTAGGGTGGAGTGGGTCAACCCTGCGGATAAACAGGCCTGCAGGAACTCCAGAACTGTACCAAATGGGTAGTTAGTGGGGTCGAGCTGGCAGTCTCCACACCAAGAATTACAGTTTCCTCATAAAGGGAGCTCTGGATGGAGGATGGTCTCAACAACCTCGGTTGAGAGACCGGAAGCTATGAGAGGCGACACCCACAGCTTCCACAGCTCCAGACGGGGGTGCGCCCTCCCATCCAGCCCCAGTGGAGCTGGATGAGTCAGAGAGAGAACCAGAGGGGGCCGTGTGATATCATCTTGCAAACAAGTCACAAACAAGTCCACCTGAGCCTCGCCAAAGACTCTCCAAATCTGCATCACCACTCGGGAGAGAGATGCATCCATTGCTAGCATATGCTGCGACCAAGAGCTCCCAGCACCGGGCCCTGAGATGAGAACCAAGGTTTCCTTCACATGTCTAAAGTACTTATGCACTGCCGCGAAGCATGCGAAGCGGGTTTCCCCTCGGGAAGAACCCCTTGGTCTTAAGCCACCACTGTAGGGGTCTCATGTAGAGCAGGCCAAAAGTAACCACGTTGGACGCAGCTGCCATCAGACCCAGCAGTCTGGAACTGCTTGACAGTGAGTGACCGGCCTTCTCTCACTCTCGCGACTGCGGTGAGGATCGACTTGATCCGGGCAGGAGACATCCGTGCCTGCATCATGGTTGAATCCCACACCACACCCAGATAAGTGGTTCTCTGTACTGGAGAAAGCACACTTTTCTTGGCGTTAAGTCTTAACCCCAGCTCTTTCGTGTGAGCGAGAACGACATCTCGATGTCGAACCGCCATCCGCTCTGATTGAGCTAATATCAACCAATCGTCGATGTGGTTGAGTCGTGAAAGTGTGGGGTGAGAGTGCAAGGCCAAAGGAAGAACTCGGTGTTGGTAAGCTTTTGCCTCCAAAAGCAAACCTCAGGAACTTCCTGTGATGAGGAAGGATGGAGACATGTGCATCTTTTAGATCGATCGTGCCAAACCATGTCCTCGGACTTGATCTGAGACACGATTTATTTGAGTGTGAGCATTCTGAACTTCAATCGCCTGACTGAGCGGTTCAAATGACGCAGATCTAAAATAGAACGCCACCCTCCATCCTTCCTCGGAACGGTGAAGTACCAACTGTAGAACTCAGACTCTTCTACGTGAGGAGGGACCACCTCATTGGCCTCTTTCCTCAAAAGAGTAACTACTTCTGTTCCATGACCAGAGCCTGCCCGGGACCCACCATAGTGGGGAAAACCCTGTTTAAACTGAGGCAGAGGAGAACTGGATTCTATAGCCTCACTCTACAGTGTGCCGGACCCTCTCTCGAGACTGACCTCTGGTGTAATCAGAGCGGCTAGCTCGGTGCAGTACAGCCGTACTAGCTGCTCTAGAGACCTCTGTGTAGGTCACGAGCCTTTTAGCACCGCTACGTTTCCGGGCGGTAACTGAGAGAAGCGCTCGCCGGAGACCGCTGCACCCTGGAACACTGGCAGGGTTGGCAGACTGATCTCCTGAGGGCACTGAGGAGAGATGGGCACCGTATGATGCGGTGTACACCGCTCTTCCACAGAGGGGCCTGCCCTCCGAGGTCCTGAGCCATAGCATCAGGACCCTCATAGCTGAAGTCTTCTCTAAAAATTACAGTCCTCAGACCCGCTTCATCTGCTAGGAAGACTCGACTGATAGAACCAGAGCCTGCTCAGGGCAGGAACCAGCGGTGGATGGCCGTACTAGCTGCTCTAGAGACGTCTGTGGAGGTCATGAGCCTCTTAGCACCGCTACGTTTCCGGGCGGTAACTGAGAGAAGAGCTCGCCGGAGACCGCTGCGCCCTGGAACACCGGCAGGGTTGGCAGACCAATCTCCTGAGGGCACTGAGGAGAGACAGGCACCATGTAATGCTGTGTACACTGCTCTTCCCCAGAGCGAGCTGGCCCTCAGAAGTCCTATAAGCCTTAGGCATCAGGACGTTTTAGACGGAGACTATCCAGCGAGAATGATGGTCCGCAGAACCGCCTTCCGCTAGAAGCCTTTGGCCTGGGAGCGCCACTCCGAGTCTAGACTCTGCGGAGTACGAGAAGTGACACACCCAGAATGAGGAGCTGGAACACGGTAGGTTGGGACTGCTCCCGCCCAGCAGCCCCTGCTGACCACCTCAACCTCCTCAGAGGAAGAGAGGTAAACACGTGCTCTTACTTGAGAAATCCCAAGAGTCCCTGTATATCTAACTTATCATAGTCAGATAAATACTTACAGAGCATTTAATTCAATGCAGCCAAACAACCAGATGAGTAAACACGGTCTGGTGTGATGAGACTTATATAAAAAATCGAAAAGGATATACAGTATCTAACTTCTCATAGTCAGATAAATACCTCATTTAATTCCTCAGAATTAAATGCAGCCAAACAACCAAACGAGTAAACACGGTCTGGTGTGGTAAGCTTCACATCAAAAACTGAAAATTATGTAATACACGCGTTGCCTCGGCAGCGCACGAGCCACTTGGTCACACAAACAATATCAATCTCCTCGGACAAAAATAGCTGCAGCAGCGGGCTTCCGAGCCTCGAGAGAGAGCGCTGGATCTAGGGAGTGCAGGCTGAGAAAGGGTGATCCGTCTCCAACCCATCCACTAGATCCATGTGCAATCTGAATCGCCGCCGGGCCTCAGCAATAGCGGGACCGAACCGTGAGCTCGCAAGCACGGACACACTCCTCTGAGCGGGGAGAAGCACAATCAGCCCCTTATTTCCGAGAGCTGACTGCGCGAGCTCCGCTCCCCAGTAAATGGTGCTCATAATAATATAGACATAATGCTTGTGTGACTGTAAAACAGCTCCGCTCCACAGTAAAGCTGCTCATTATAATATTAGGCATAATATGCTTGTGTAACTGATGCTTGTGCAACTGGCGAGCTCATCAACGCCCTCATCAACCTCCTCGGAGGAAGACAGGCGGAGCATCGAGCCCTCTCACAGGGGTGAAAGAACCGCAGCCCGTCTTCCGAACCCCGAGAGCGGGCGCTGGATCTGGTAGGTGAGGGAGAAGATAGGGACTCGCCCGTCTACATACCCTCCACCGTATCCATTTGCGAACCCCACGAGCACAGCCGTCGCTCCGCCTCAACGAAAGTCAGGCCGGCGCCGCGAGAAACGCCGGTGAAGACTTCCTCCTCAAAGAGAGCCCTCGGAGAGCAAAGCATACGCAGTGACAAACGCTTGCAATGCGGGTAGTCAGCTCCGTCGAGAGCTGACTCTTCGTGTTTTGCTCCCAAGCAGACAACACACAAACTGTTTGTATCCCCACCCGAAATGTAGCGTGGGCAGGGAAGAACATACAGCCTGAGATGCTGCCAACTCTGGCCATATGTTTGTCTACACTCGTATTGGTAAAATAAAGAGTGATAATGGACAGATAATACCAAATAAGACTGACACACACAGAGCGCTTGCTGAATGACAGAAAGCTGACACCGTTTCACCGCACGTGCTTTTATGCTTCTTGGTCGCTACTTCACCCCGCCTGTGACGTGTCGCCCATCCATTCGACTGATTAAACATGTGATTCAGAGCGTGATCACGCTGGAGACGTTCCCGTAGCGTTTCGAGGCAGCTCGAGTTCCTGACGGGGAATCATCCTTACTATGATACCACAGCAGTACAATCCCAAACTTTTGCTGTGTTCCCATCATTTCACTGACGACTGCTTCTCTAATCTCCACGAGTTCAATATGGGATTCCTAAACCGGTTGCCTTTAAAAGATGGGTCAGTGCCCAGTTTTTTTGGACCAGCTTGCTCCTCCAAATCTCAAGTATAATTAAAATTGGGTCATCAGACCAATCAGAGCAGAGTAGTCATGTATAGGAGGGGTTTGGAAAGATGAATCTTCGAACAAATCCTTTGAGAGTTGTTGATAAATAAGGTACATTTAAATATAATTTTTTTTAAATTATGTGTTTTTTGACTTTATATGCATGTAAACCTGTTTTTGGGGACTCCCAAAATCAAATTATGAACCTTTTAAATGGCATAATAGGGTCGGTTTAATTTTTTTTAAGATGAATCTTCGAACAAATCCTTTGAGAGTTGTTGATAAATAAGGTACATTTAAATATAATTTTTAAAAAATTGTGTTTTTTGACTTTATATGCATGTAAACCTGTTTTTGGGGACTCCCAAAATCAAATTATGAACCTTTTAAATGGCATAATAGGGTCGGTTTAATTTTTTATAATAGTTATTTAAAATGATATGGCAGTGTGTTACTGAGCTTTTGGACATTTAAGCACAAAAGGATCAGAATCTGTATTGTATTAATGTGCCAGATGATTCAAAGTGCAAGTGTAATATAGCTGAGAGCTGCTGTTTTCCCTGAAGCCTGATGTCTCTGGAGATTTAGACTCTCAGCTCCTCACACACACACTGATCTTGCCTCCTCAGTCAGAATAAGCAGATAATCGGTTACACAAGGGCCAGTTTAAGAAAACAGAATATGACTGGAACTGCTCATCTGAACATTTTTTTGATGGAACTGGAATTCTTTCTAAATGAACTGTGTTCATTTTGGAATTGTCTCAAGGACAGGTCTGCAAAGAAGGGCAGTTTCTTATTTCTTATCTTCAAATGACTGCCCATTGTTTAGATTAGAAGATATTTTGTCGCACATTAGTTATGCGCTTAGTTCTGGACACTGTTTTGTTTTGGGCTTATTAGGTCTTTCTACGTACTGTCGCGGGGTGAATGTGAGCACAGACTCGGTACTGGTCGAAAGAGCCCCGGAGGGTGATTTATTTGCCCACACACACTGATCACACGTGCCCTTGATGACTGGTGCTCGGTGCCCATCTCAGAGTGGTGCTCGTGGGGTGAAGTGCCGTGGTGCAGATCCCTCTCCCTGGGTGCCTTCAGAGTCTGTGAAATAAGGAGAACAATCGTTAATGCTGCCTGGAGCTCTGGGGTACTCTCCCGCTGGCGTCTCTTCTCCTGGCTTTTAAGGCCAGCGGGAACGAGCTCCAGGTGCGCCACTCATCGCGCACAGGTGTTGTGCGTCGGTGATCAGTGGGGCAGCGGCGTTTCCAGGGCGACGCTAATCTGGACTCGGGAT
>NW_015505418.1:37819-38639 GCF_001515645.1 Sinocyclocheilus grahami | reverse complement strand
GGGGGTGAGGCCCCGGGAGCCTGTCTACCTCATCAATGCGGCGCACTTGATCCCAGCAGTTCCGTAGGCAGTCGTCCTCGCATTGTTCCCTTCCGAACGAGCCCCCGGTCGTGACCTGGGAAAACACATCAAGGTAGACAGATGGTAGATTAGGAGGCTGACACTCACCCTCCCTCTCGCTGTCCGTCGCTAGGTAGACCGGCCTGGGGCTGGGCGGTCCCTGACGGGGTCGCCGTGGCCCGTTCCGGGCAGTACGGCGTGGCATCCTGGATCCGAGGAGGAGCTTCTGGAACCCCGGTCAATCCCGTCCCAGGAGCAGAGGTACAGGGAGATCCGGCACAATGCCCACCTCGATGGCCCAGGTCCCGGGCTCCGCCGAGATCCGCACCGTCCGGGCCGCTACCCAGCGGGTGTCTCCGTGCACACACGTCAGCGGCAACTGGGATTTCATGCCTGGGTCGTACCAGGGATGGTTGCACGAGGGTGACTGAACTGCCGGAGTCCAAGAAGGCCTGGATGGGCTTCCCATCCAGTTGTACCATCCTGCTGGGGCCCGGGGGACGTCCGTCCTGGTGCAGGAAACACCCCGCCACCTATGCCGTCGGAGCTGGGGGTTCCATGGGCATTGGCTCACCGTCGGGGACCACCGGTCTGCTGCCTGGTCGCGGTGCACCTTCGAGCGGACGCCGCTCCATCCCCCTGCGGGGCGCCAGGCCCGCTCTCTCCCCTGCCACCGCCAGCTCGACCGCCTCTACCAGACTATGGACGTCCTGGAGGTTTTGCATACTGACCGGGCGCCTCAGCGGGCGGGGCAGGGCCC
>NW_015505418.1:37527-37809 GCF_001515645.1 Sinocyclocheilus grahami | reverse complement strand
CAGGCTATAGAGGAGAAGTTTGGAATGAAGCATCGGTAGTAGCCCACCAACCCCAAAAAGGCCTGTACCTGGGTCTTGTTAGCGGGACGCGGGAACTCCTTTACCGCCTCAACCTTTTTGTCCTGGGGCATGATGAGCCCTCTTCCAATTTTGTACCCCAGGTATTTTGCTTCGGTGAGGCAGAGGTGGCACTTCTTGGGGTTGGCCGTCAGGCCAGCCCGCCGGAGCTCCGTCAACACCCTCCGTAGACGCTCCCGGTGAGTCTCCCAACCCTCGGAGTGA
>NW_015505418.1:36462-37214 GCF_001515645.1 Sinocyclocheilus grahami | reverse complement strand
CCGGAGGGTGTTGTCCGGCTTTGGAACCATCACGATGGGGCTGGCCCACGGGCAACGGGAGGGCTCGATGATTCCTAGTTGAAGCATCTTCTTGACTTCCTCCTCTTTACCCGGCCGGCGAGCTTCCGGTATCCGGTAGGGCCGCTGCCGGACTACGACTCCGGGTGGTGTGCGGACCTCGTGCTCTTTGACGGTAGTTCTGCCCGGGGTCTCACTGAACACATCCCGGAACTGACTGACCAGGGCCTCAAGCTCCGTCTTCTGGGTCGCCGACAGCGGCGGGTCCATTCCATGTCCACTACTGGGGGCCCGGTATGAGCTAGCGCGGCCAGTTGCTCGGGCCAGGGAACCCACTTTTTGAGCAAGTTGACGTGGTAGATTTGCTCCGTCCGTCGGCGGCCCGCTTGCCGCACCCGGTACGTCACCGGTCCCATCCGTTCCACTACGGTGTAGGGACCCTGCTAGGTCGCCAGAAACTTGCACGCAGCTGTCGGGACCAGTACAACCACTCGATCGCCCGGCTGGAACTCCCGGGCCTGGGCGGGCCGGTCGTACAGCCGTTGCTGGGCGCGCTGGGCGGTCACCAGATGTTCCTTCACCAGTGGCATGACTCGGTCTATCCTTTCCCGCATCTCCCGCACGTGCTCGACGAGGCTACGAAGTGGGGCGGGCTGGTTCTCCAGGGCTTCCCGAGCCACGTCTAGAAGACCCCTGGGCTGTCTCCCAAACAGCAGTTCGAAGGGGGTGAAGCC
>NW_015505418.1:32730-35434 GCF_001515645.1 Sinocyclocheilus grahami | reverse complement strand
ACATGTGATTCAGAGCGTGGTCACGCTGGAGGCGTTCCCGTAGCGTTTCGAGGCAGCTCGAGTTCCTGACGGGGAATCATCCTTACTATGATACCACAGCAGTACAATCCCAAACTTTTGCTGTGTTCCCATCATTTCACTGACGACTGCTTCTCTAATCTCCACGAGTTCAATATGGGATTCCTAAACCGGTTGCCTTTAAAAGATGGGTCAGTGCCCAGTTTTTTTGGACCAGCTTGCTCCTCCAAATCTCAAGTATAATTAAAATTGGGTCATCAGACCAATCAGAGCAGAGTAGTCATGTATAGGAGGGGTTTGGAAAGATGAATCTTCGAACAAATCCTTTGAGAGTTGTTGATAAATAAGGTACATTTAAATATAATTTTTAAAAAATTGTGTTTTTTGACTTTATATGCATGTAAACCTGTTTTTGGGGACTCCCAAAATCAAATTATGAACCTTTTAAATGGCATAATAGGGTCGGTTTAATTTTTTAAATAGTTATTTAAAATGATATGGCAGTGTGTTACTGAGCTTTTGGACATTTAAGCACAAAAGGATCAGAATCTGTATTGTATTAATGTGCCAGATGATTCAAAGTGCAAGTGTAATATAGCTGAGAGCTGCTGTTTTCCCTGAAGCCTGATGTCTCTGGAGATTTAGACTCTCAGCTCCTCACACACACACTGATCTTGCCTCCTCAGTCAGAATAAGCAGATAATCGGTTACACAAGGGCCAGTTTAAGAAAACAGAATATGACTGGAACTGCTCATCTGAACATTTTTTTGATGGAACTGGAATTCTTTCTAAATGAACTGTGTTCATTTTGGAATTGTCTCAAGGACAGGTCTGCAAAGAAGGGCAGTTTCTTATTTCTTATCTTCAAATGACTGCCCATTGTTTAGATTAGAAGATATTTTGTCGCACATTAGTTATGCGCTTAGTTCTGGACACTGTTTTGTTTTGGGCTTATTAGGTCTTTCTACGTACTGTCGCGGGGTGAATGTGAGCACAGACTCGGTACTGGTCGAAAGAGCCCCGGAGGGTGATTTATTTGCCCACACACACTGATCACACGTGCCCTTGATGACTGGTGCTCGGTGCCCATCTCAGAGTGGTGCTCGTGGGGTGAAGTGCCATGGTGCAGATCCCTCTCACTGGGTGCCTTCAGAGTCTGTGAAATAAGGAGAACAATCGTTAATGCTGCCTGGAGCTCTGGGGTGCTCTCCCGCTGGCGTCTCTTCTCCTGGCTTTTAAGGCCAGCGGGAACGAGCTCCAGGTGCGCCACTCATCGCGCACAGGTGTTGTGCGTCGGTGATCAGTGGGGCAGCGGCGTTTCCAGGGCGACGCTAATCTGGACTCGGGATACTCGCCACAGTACGTATTAGACACATCTTGGCTTTGGTTTTCTTTCCATTTGCATGTAAGAGCTCAGTGACGTTTAAACTGTTCAGGACGATGATCTTTGGACCAACAGCAGTCAAAATCAACTCAAATAATCTAATGGCAAGGAAACCAAATATACATACATGCATGTTTCAAACTGCTTATCTCTGCAAACCCATTTTCTTTATGGATAATTTGGAAAAGCCTCTGCAAATTAATTTTTAAGCTGAATTTATGTCAAGCCGATGAGAAGCAGCCAGATTTAATATGTTAAACATTATCCAGTTATACCCCTCATCTTGTTTTGAATGCACGGCTTTCCTAAAATATTCCATATCCAACGATGGCTAATGCAAGAATGCGATCTTTAAAACATCCCTTCTGCTTGTCCTGCTTAGTCATGCTACAATTTTCATCATAACCAATGGACAATTATAAAATATGCAGATAATAAAAGCCACATTTCCAAAAGTCTAACACAACTCAGAAATAGGGATGTGCGGTTATAGCACAGATCAGAAAACACAATCACCATAGCCCTGTATTTAAATGGATCTGAGATTAATGATCCTGCAACATTAATAATTAATTAATTCAAAACAGATAAAAATTATTATATTTAAGTTTTATTATGCAATCTCATGCTTTGAGTTGATATTATTATTCAAAAAAAAAACCTTGCTGTTAATCAGATGATAAATGAAGTCAGTTGGTGGAGATTTACAGGGAGCTTCTTCCTACACAACTGGATAAAGAGTTCATGAGAGGAAGTCAGGTCAGTTACCAAACAGCAAGTTCAAATATGGTTTCTGTTTAAATAATGTGGGTTGATTTGAGGAAAACAAGTCTATTTTCTAGATTATATTTCCATCTCAGTTGGTTTGAGTCTGTCTTGCTGTGATTAATATGAAACTCTATGCTGCATCTTGGAGGAAGGAAACTTTGCTCTAATGGATGAGTGAATGTCTAATTCACTCCATATTGACTATCTTATTGTCTTGGAAGGCTTTTATAATGGTTTTAATGGGGATTTTATACATATTCAACCATGCAGCCTATACAATGTGCTGTAAATGTCTTCTTGCCTGTTTTCCACCAACAGGTTGTTGGTGCAAGTGCCCAATGCTGGAAACAACCAATGAAGTGAGGTGATGTGTGTTCAGTTGTCAGGTATCCTTTTACCTGTGTATTTTCCATGTACCATTATATATATAATGGTCTTGGCTGGACTAGATCTGCTGCACATGCTTCTGCTGCAGGGCAAGTATGGACTTGCTACTAATACACAGATTCACATATGCTGCTGTGAGCATGTAA
>NW_015505418.1:30433-31271 GCF_001515645.1 Sinocyclocheilus grahami | reverse complement strand
TCACAATTTGTACAGTGTCCCAACTTTTTTGGAATTTGGTTTGTACATAAATCAGATCCAGACAGGTGGAGCTGGGGGAGGTGGAGGGTTTTAGAGAAACTTTGATAATGTGCTGCAGGCCAAGCTTACATTGGACACTGAACAAGACCATTTACATGTTGAGCATATGTGTGTGTGTGTGTGTGTGTGTGTGTGTGTGTGTGTGTGTGTGTGTGTGTGTGTTACAGTTCTGTCAAAAGTCCCATCTCCAAAATTTATTGGCCAAACAGTAAAATGTGTTGGCCAATGTCATCATTTAAAAATGTTAAATAACAGCTAATATATTGGCATTGGTGATCCCAACCCCCCCTTTTAATAGGATGTTCCTTTTAATACAGACATATTTTCATACAGAGTTGGAAAATTTAATTAATTAAATTGGTTTGTTTGAGTGGTTCATGCAAATGAAGAGATTCAAACAAATTATTTATAGATTCAAGTCCCTATGTATTATATTGTCATCTCTTTCATGCTATGTCTTCATGCTATTTTCATCTAGTTCATTCAAGTGAATCAGTTATTCAATTAGTTTACTAAAATTTGATAACGTCACTCTAATTGAAATTCTTTAAAAATATTATTGTTTTGGAGCCAGACAAATACAATTTCATTTGAAAGTTATACCGTACATAAAGGTACTTCCCAATAAAAGCTGCTTTGTCAGTAACTTGTACTTATAGCATGGCTACAGTTTCAAACTTGCCTAGCTTTACCAACACTAAATGACAGCATGTCAGAACATCGAAGCACTGTAGCTCAATTATAATTATTAAATGTAAATCTAACTTATCAGCTGAAA
>NW_015505418.1:28384-29010 GCF_001515645.1 Sinocyclocheilus grahami | reverse complement strand
ATCAGTAAATATAATATTATGTATGCACATTTCTTTAAGAAAATTCCTTGAGGCATCAATTTTTAAAGTTCAAAGAAATGTAGTGATGGCATATGGTCATGATTATCTGTGCATAAAGAGGCACATGTTTGTTACAGTTTAACATCACTTAAATGTTATACATCGACATAATGTACTAATGTAATGCATACATTTCAGTGTCTCTGTAAATGTACAGAAATGCACTTATGGTAGAACCACACTTTACATAAGAATACCTACTTGTTAATTGACAGGTTTGAATGGATCCTCTAATTGCATCGACAATACACAACAATGGTAGACAATTGTGTGCATATTGGTGATGCATGTGATAACAAGTAGGAATCTCTTTTATTATCATCATCTTGTCTTCATTCAGTGCAAATATATACAATATTAAAATAGGAATTGAAGGAGGAAGGTGCATTTACAGCTTCAGGCGGAATTCAGAAGCTTTTACTTAATATCCTTGTTTGAATGATTTCTGGCGTACTAATGACTCTCCATGGCACGACCACATTCACAGGAGGTGGAACAATAGCATGTGCATCCCCTGCAGCACATAAAGACAGCTGTACACATCTCTTTAATCTGTCACATCCAGA
>NW_015505418.1:26392-27688 GCF_001515645.1 Sinocyclocheilus grahami | reverse complement strand
GCTCAATTATAATTATTAAATGTAAATCTAACTTATCAGCTGAAATGCTACAATGCTTTGCTCTTAGAATTAAGTATATAATTCAGTGATAAATAAAAAAGTAGCAGCCAGTTATTTCATTTTTTAATTCCCTCTGACAGGGCATCAGTTCCAGCACATGCACCAGCACCATTACAGCAGAAAAGGACTATATGTGGATATTTCAGTGGAATACAGCCTGAGGCATCTTTTCAGTGATTTTCTCTGTGGAAAAAGCAGCAGGCTCATCAGGCCCAACAGCATGTGGCATTTGCAAAGATAAGAGCATTATGTCAGCGTTTAGTCGGACATTTATCAGCCTTCTTATCGGCCACATGGGAAAGATTCTCTCCAAACTGTTGTGATGGACAGGCCTTTACCGCAGTGGCAAAGACAATGCTTTCTATATTTCTCTTATTGTCAGAAAAATGAATCACAACACCTGTCAATGAATAATGTCGAAATGTGGGCCAATGGGTATAGCGTATCTGCAGTAAAGCTGTGTGCAGCTATTGTTAGGGATCCCAGGATAGCAGATGGGATGTGAAATGGAGTAATACACATTCAACACACAACTCTTTCTCTGGCAGCATGCATTCGTTCTCAGCATGTTTTCACAGTCCTCCATGACCTCCGTCTCTCAGGACACCATTTGAGCACATATACAAATAATGATTTATTTATTCAAAGGCCAGACTTGCTTTTCACTATACAAACTCAGGACAGATTTTATCAACACAACCATTATATTCAATAGAGAATACTGAATTGCACCCAAATGCATGTACTAATACTGAGGACCTAATCAACACTCACAGATGCTTCAGTGGTGACCTTCTCCATATAGAGTAATGACAACCTTGGTTGGTCTCTATAGGCTGAAGTAGAGTGAACAAAACGTACTGCAGTCGATACTTACAATACACTGGCAACAATTGCTTGTGAAAGATTCTTTGAGTGCCATGAACACATCATAGGATGACAAATTGAAAAATAACTGGACAAACCCTTCTAATTAACTAGTCTGATCACATAGCGTATATCTCCAAATCTGTTCATACTTCTTTAGGTCCTTTCTCAATCCTTAATGAACCAATATTATAAATATATTTGAATAGTTGCATTTTAAAATAACAGACTAACTCAACCACTACCCTAAACTAGAAAAAATAACAATAATTATATATTGAAATATGTTGCTGAAATGTTAAGGGTTTGTGAGATCCCCTTTGTGAGTTAAATAAATTATGAGGTTGCTGAGCAATGCTGTTTGCTGAG
>NW_015505418.1:22713-25674 GCF_001515645.1 Sinocyclocheilus grahami | reverse complement strand
ACATAAAGACAGCTGTACACATCTCTTTAATCTGTCACATCCAGACATTACCAAGAGAACCCATGGAGATGGCTTCAAAAATTAAACGGATGTTACCCTCAACTGACTCACCCAGCTTGAAACACAACTAGTTTTGTTTCCTGAATTTACCTGAACGTGGTATTGCAGAGCTCGAGAGATATACATTTTAAGCCATGTGCTGAGAGAATACATGAAATCTGGATGTACAGAGATCTCACCAAACCAGAACCTTCCACTGCTACTCAATACAGTATCTCCAACCAATGACCAATACAATGCCATTCAAAACAGCACGCAAATTACATACTTGTACATCATTACTCACTGTACATATGTGTATGTTACTGTTCATGTGCTTCAAAATATTACACAATGGCATTTATGTGTGTGTGAACCAAGTTCAAGTCCATCTATTCATCTTTGGCAGTCTTGTCCATTACCGGTAAAAGCCCATATAATAAAAACATCCATCATTTAAAGGCAGAGACTGAATATAAGGGTCAATGAACTTACTGGTTGGCAATCAAAAACACATTTATATACTAAAGCAATATCACTCTCGACAAATAGTGCTTCTGTGGCAGTCTTGCGAGTTTAACATTACTTGTATCGCACAGTTCAAGAAACAAATATGTAAATAAGTTAGGTAAAATCAAGGATCGTCCTAAAGACATTTTTTTGTGTTGAACTACTTTCTCACATCATGGATGTAATATCTGTCCATGCTAGCTTATTCAAGAATCACCCATACAAGAAGTCTTGTTTTGTTCCTAAATGAATCAGGGTTTTTGAACGAATCATTTGAATAAATGATTCAAGACTCACTCGTACAGGGACACTTGTTTTGTTGTTGAATGAACCAGCGTTTTTGACTGAATTAGTTGAGCAACTGATTCAGTGACAATGACTTATAAAGACAGTCACTAGTTTAGTTCCTGAATGTGTTTCTGTTTTGAACTAATCGGTTAAGTGACTGATTTAAAGACTCACTCATACAGACAATCATGTTTAATTCCTTAATGAACTAATGTTTTTGATTGAATTAGAAAGATTCAATCAAAGATGCAATGACTCAATTTCGCTCTTGGCCACTTGAGACGAGGAATTAAGTACTGAATGCAAGACTGTCCCATATCTGAAAAATGCCAACGCTCAGTGCCTTTAACACACACCATCTCTGTGCAGTATGTGAGGCTAAGCGTATGGTGGCTCGAAATCATGCGATCCAGCATAAGTTAAATTAATGACATATTACATATAATTTTGTAGTAAAACATGTGTTGCACATTTTATATAACTTACTTAGAAACACCACAACTAATAAATTAAAGTGAAAATAAACAGAATTTTAACCATGTAGAAATACATTTAGATAAGAACTACATTTGAGTTCCTAGAGCCTCAATATTAAAGGGGTCATATGATGCTTTTTTAAAGATCATTATTTTGTGTATTTGGTGTAACAGAATATGTTTACATGCTTTAATGTTCAAAAACACATTATTTTTTAAAATACTGTACATTATTGTAGGTCCTCTATGCCCCGCCTCTCTCAAACGCTTCGTTTTCTACAAAGTCCCTCCTTCCGACAAGCGCAGTCTGCTCTGATTGGCCAGCTGACCCAGTGCATTGTGATTGGCTGAACACCGCAAACACTCGTCAGAAATGTAACGGCCCTTACCATAATCGCGAGCTTCATCTTTCAAAATAAATGTAAAGACAGTAAATAATGTCATTAGTTTTACCATCAGTTCAAGCCCGAAAGGGGAACTGAGTCGCGTAACAGACTCTCTCTCGCTCTCTCTCTCTCACACACACACACACACACACACACACGATGCACAAAACTATGCATTTGAACACTCAATAGCAAATACTTAAACTAATAACAAAACAGTAGCTGATTCAGAAGCGCCAGATTGTCGTAGCAAAGTCAGAATTACCTCCTCTCCTAGGTTCACGAAACGGTCGTCCATAAAATGCATTGCTGTTCTGTTGTAAGTAATCTTAAAGATTCCTAAATGCATCTGCTTTCGGAAGGCCAAATAAAGTGCTTTTGCTTTCACATAGAAACACACAGCGTCACCCTGACATGGCTGCTATGTCTAACTGTCTAACTCTAACTGCGGTTACTGAAACCACGCCTTCTTTCTTTGTGTGCACATTTGGGTGGCATTATGCTAATATTTCCACATAGTGAGGTAGATCTGTGGGGGCGTGTTAGAACGGGCCATTTTAGGGGGGCGTGGCAGAGTCTTAACTTTGATAAAGAATATCTCTTTGGTTTTGAGACTTTAGTCTTTGCAACTTCAGGGATCTTATCTATGCACAATCAGCTTGTAACACTCCAAAAAGAAAGGAAAACTTGAAATCGCATCATATGACCCCTTTAAGATTCTTGATTCTTATGCCCAGTACGAAAGTTCAACCAAAAGAAAACACTTTATTGACAGTTGTTCCACTGTTGTTAACTGAACTGAGCTTATCTTATCAGCAATTAAAGAAATAAATAAAATTAGCCCTGACACAGACAACTATTAAACACTGTTTTCAGAATTATTATGATTACATAAAAACCCTGATTTGATTAAAATAAAGATAAGATTATCAGTCTTCAAACTATAAACACCTTTATTGATCCTAAATATACACATATCACATTGTTACACATTCAACATCTGGCAGTTTGTTCTGAACTGGGCAGCTGCTTTCAAGAAGGGAAATTCTAGGGCCATGTAGCTTATCTTATCAGCAATTAAAGAAATAAATAAAATTAGCCCTGACACAGACAACTATTAAACACTGTTTTCAGAATTATTATGATTACATAAAAACCCTGATTTGATTAAAATAAAGATAAGATTATCAGTCTTCAAACTATAAACACCTTTATTAATCCTAAATATACACATATCACATTGTTACACATTCAACATCTGG
>NW_015505418.1:10227-19228 GCF_001515645.1 Sinocyclocheilus grahami | reverse complement strand
AGTCTGAGAGTCTGTTTTTGTTGGAGTTACGGTTCTGTTTTTTCTTGCAGTAGTATCAGTGAGTTGCTTGTTGTTGACTATGACTTTGATGTGCGTATTGCACCTGTTTGACGTTATCCGATCAAGGTGTCTGTTGTGAAACTCCTGTCTAGTCACTGATGAGAGTTGTACAAATTGTATTGGGGAGGTTGTGAGTAAGGTAAACATGTCGCGACATACATTTACATCATGCAGGTTTTCCTTGCTGTATTAGACACACCAGGTTAGTGCGAGAGGTGCTAATTTTAGAGTAAGGTTAGTTATGGCGTCTTGTATGCTGAAGATGTTTGTTTCTACATTTTCTGTTGATAGATATGTAGCGTCTCGACCAATCTGACACACAAATTTTTATTTGATTTAACAAATCAATTATTCATTAGATTAACAAATCGTCACAGTCCCCTCACTCAATAAACTGGATGCCAGGATTTCTGCTGAACACCAGGCCCCCTTGGTCACCATGTGTGTGTGTGTGTGTGTGTATGTTAGACCAGTTTATGTGTTTATGTAGTATGTTGGACTAGTTTAAGTGTTTATGTAGTTAATAAAACCTTACTTGTATCACACTTGACGTGTTCATTGTTTGCTCATAACCGGAGTCACTAATCATGCAGATTTACGCTACAAGCTTTGTAGAATTGTACAGTAAGAAAGTTATTTCCTTTAACCAGGAAATTAATGTTCTAAGAATTGACAAGACAGTTGACCCTGAGAGGTCAACTAAATATCTACAGCGGATCTAAAATATTCATAATTAACTATAACTAATTATGGTTAATTATTCATATTTCCCATGAGCTGATTCGTTACAGATAGTTTAGTTTGGTTAACCTTGGTTATTGGGAGTTTTGTTTTTGTTTAGTTTTTTTAAATTTAAGCATCTCTCTCGCACTTTCCTCTCCTCCAACCTGCTCGCGACTGTCATTCATTGATTGTACATATTGTAAATATTTACTTTAATACTTCACTCTCTCTCAAGCATTTTAAAATAAAATTAAACATTGTGACTAAATTATTAATTTTGTGGCCGTTTTTTCCCTTGTGCAGCTCCTCCCCATCTTGATATACACACACCTCAAATTTTGTATGTTATGTCTAACAATATTCCTAGACGAACCATAACTGATTGATGAGGGACATAACAGTGTAAAATGCTGTTGTCAGTTTTGTCTTTGCAGTGTTCAGTGAGCCTCAAAATAACAACATTTACACATCTGTTTTTTAGCTGCAGTTTCACGTAAAACAGAACACATTTTTTTCAACTTTGTACTGATTTGTTACTAAGTGATATTTCCCGCTCTCAAAGGATCAAAGTTAAAAAGCTAATCTGTTAATCAATGCCAGAATTTCAAAATAGAGCCTTTAATGCTCATTTGCAAAGACTGACTGAGCGTACACAAATCCCTGTGCTTCAGATCTCTGAACTATTCATATTTTATGGATAATTTTCCTCAGACTACTCACAGTGGGCTTGTTAATTAACCTATATAGGACTCATGTGATTTATGCTCATTTGCTGATGCTGTACACATTGATTTTTCACATTTGAAGCCTGATGCTGTATTCTTTCCTTTTGTCTAATGACATCACATGTGGCACATGAAAAACATAGAGAATAACCTAATCAAGTTGAAAGAGCTTACGCCAAATATGGATTCAAATGTTGATTTTTTTTCTTTTTTTACAAATGCAGTTATTGATTCTATAGTTATTGAACACTTTGAGGACATTTGCGGATGTGCTGATTTTTAAGGTCTCATTTAAAATTCACGCCTGGTTGCACAGAAATTATTTTCAAAACACACTCACAGACCCTGTAAGACTGTGAGGCATTGTGAACTACAAAATAAGTGGTCTCCAGAAAATAAATGCTACTTGCTCAATTTACTTAATTAACATGAACAAAGTCTTAAATGTTTTGTCAACTTAATTGCTTGCATATTACTCATATACCTTTTTAATGCACCAGGACTACATTAATTATTTGCCGTGCTAATGTGTACTCTTGCTTGCGATGTGTTAGATTATTTTGAGGATCTAATTTGATTGTGTTTTATTTCTGCTACATAAGGCCTTTGAGTCGAGTTCATAGTTTAATTTAATATTGAGAAAACGGAAATATGTGTAAAACCACAGTCCACAATTGAATTAAGTTCAGTCAAAGAATTATTGTTATGCATGTAATTATTATTATTATTATTAATAATAATAATAATACTAATAATAATAATTATACAGTGTGCTTGACTTTATATTTCAATTTGTAATGACTTTTCATATTCATTTTGGTCTGTAAATTGAAATTCCTCCTAGTCTCCCCCTGGCTTCCTGTTTTAAGAGGAAGCAGGCCATTCAAAGAAAATATATTGGAGCGCTACTTGCTGAAAGGACCTCCGTTTAATAGTCCCAGAAGGTGCTCTTTAGTAGGGTTCAAAATTATATCTATAGAAACTACGGATCCAAGGCACTTCTTCCAGTTCCAAAATGTTAAAAAGTCTTTATTCGAACATGGCTCACTCTAGAAACATTAAAAATGACTAGAACACTGCCCACTGATGCATTTCGGCCATCCAGCCTTCCTCAGAGTGTGTCAAGTACAAAATTAGTCACAGGTGTAGATATAATCAGTTCCTCAATAGAAATGGGAGAAACCAAAATACTCATTACAGGGGGGACCAATAGCATCATTAACAATTTCGAAGTATAATCATATGTACAAAAAAAATTTAAAAATAAAAAAGCATTATATATATATCTTAATAATAATAACAATGATCGTACTGATAATCATTTCACAAATATGGAGTTAAATCTAATTCCTCATTCAAACCAGGAAAAATGATGGCTTTTAGCTGAAAAATCCAAAAGGCTTCCCTATTCTGAATAAAATATTGAAATTTGAAACTTCCACATTGCATTCTGTTTTTATTCACAATTTGTAGTGTCCCAACTTTTTTTGGAATCGGGTTTGTAGACTGATTTGAGTCAAGTGTAGAGCATGTTATAATTGTGCTACATTATGTTAGTGTAGCACCCAGTTGATTTATGCTTCAGCATGTTTGGCATTTTCTCCTCATTTCCAAAGTGTTTATCTGTGATAAATATATAGCTTTATTGCATTGTTGGTTATTTTGCTTTGTGAATGCTCATTGATTTGATGTTGATTTTCCTAATTACCTTGTGAAACTTATGTTTGTGTATTCTCTTTTCTTTGTAGTTCCATACTTGTCATGATTAAACTTAAAATTGTGTCTTTGTCTTTATGGAGTTTATAGTGAAAGTGTTTAGCGGCTGGATAGCTGGATTATTGTAAAACATAATTAACTGCATCTAATAAAGAGAAGGAAGATATCTGCTTGTAGGCCTAAATGTAAGTAAATAAGAAAAAAGAAAGAAATTCATAATTTCATACTTTATTGCTGCATTAGTCATTATGATGTTGGTACATTTATTAATTAATATATTAATAATAATACCATTCATTATTTATTAATAATAGTAATAATAATAATAATTCATTCATTCATTCATTCCAGTTTGTACTGAATATGTACAGAATGATTGCATTGCATGTGTCATATTTCTCACAAAATTAGTGTAGGCATCTTTAGAGTTTTGTCTCCACTGAGACAGGATCAAATGAAGTTATTGCCTTGGCAAACAGTCAGTATGAAAAAGAGAGCAAGACAGGTGTGTGTAACCTTGAGAGTGGCCTGAATGTTTCTGCAAGAATATCTCACGGAAATCTTCTATGATCTACAGGAAATAGCACTTCATGTTAGTCATGTGAAAAGGATGTTGTAATGGAGACTATGAATGGTCAGCTTTTCCAGCGTGTGACCTGAAGGCTAAATGTTTGAAACAAGCAGGAAATTGTGTTTATACGGCTTTTGGGGAGGTAGACTATGAAATTAGATCATTCATTTTTAAATGTTCTAAGATGAGCATTAAATGACCACGTAATGACAAAATAATGATTTTAACGATCACTTTTTTGTGATGTGATCACCGATACGTGACCTCATTATTTGAATCGCATTGCAACAAGGTACAATATGTTAGACCTTCGCCCAGGCAAATCTCCAAAACGCTGCAGAAATCAACTATTGACTGCAGGTGTGTGTAGCTGTGTGTAAGTAATATCATGAGCAATTATTAGAGGTTATGATTTATTAGTGTAAAATGACCTAGTTTCAAGCCTCCAGTCTATAACAAGCACAAAAACCGGCTAAAGTATTCCTTGTCTCTGAAGTATTTGAGAATGAAATATAAGATGTAAGAACAATGGAAATGTGTGAGCAGTTCTCAGACATTTGATCCTCAGACAGGCCTTAAATAAAAAAAAATAAAAAAAAGCTTTGGCAGGACTTTGGGCAGCAATAGCCAGACAACCACAGGAAACCTAGAAGTAAAAGGATAAAATGAAAAGCATAATTGTATGACAATATGCTTTAACTTCTCCATAACTATTCAGCAGTGCATATAGATGCTTTCCCAGGAGTTATAATTAAAATCTTTTGATTTTGGATGGAAAATCAAAACATGCATGCCGAGTACAGCGTATAATGTGTTTTATTTATTAATGTAAAATTATATTTTGATCAAGAACCTCATTGCATGTGGTATGGTTTAGCACAAGGGAATAAAAGTAAAGTATGATTTGTTACCTTTCTTCACAATTGTTGGGAAAAACTATGAAAATATGACGCACATCTTCATGAATACTCTCTTTAAATCAGTTCAGAAAAAAAAACGATGTGGATTTCTCAAGGATAATGTGGTGATAAAACAATAGTGCATACATACAAAACAAAAGTAAAGATAAGTTAGATGTTTTGCTCAGCAGTTTAGACCTAGAATGGTGTTCAGTGTATTTTAGAACAAGTTCAAGAACAACTGCAATTAGACAGTTTTTGTTAAGAGGGATAAGACCTCACAGTGTTATTATTAGCAAAACTAAAACAAACAATGAATGAACACATTTTTATTAATCAAAATAAAGCATATAAACTTGGTAGGTAAGTAAATCAATCAATCAATCAATCAACAAATGCATAAATAAATAAACATAAAAATAAAATACATTTTCATGACTGCAAAACTAAAATAAACAATTGTTGCACTTCTATTATTATTATTATTATTATTATTATTATTATTATTATTATTATTATTATCACTAAGTATGAAAATGGCACTAGACATGAATAGTAGTAGACTGTAAAAAGAAATGTAATGAAAGCAGCATACTGAGTATAAAAAAATAATGTTGTAAAATAATATAATCACTGCATATACTACATAATTACTACAATACTTTTTACTTTTTATTTATCTATTTATTTTTTTGCCACTTCCAATTGATTTCAGTTAGCATACTGACACTGAATATGATAACTTATATACAGATGAACAAACAAATAAATCAATAAATCACAGAGTTTACTGTAGCATACCTGTATTGCCTCAAATGACCTAGATCTGAGAGTTATTTTTATAGGCAGAAGGTATACAATGCAATTTGAGGGGGGAAAAGTACATAACTGAGGTGCTAACTGAGCCAGAATTAATACATCTATTGTAACTTCCATTTCATAAAAGCATAACAACCTCTAGGCCAGAGTCCCTGTGGTTTCCTTGTACTGTAAATATTGGTTCCATGAGCATTTAAGATATTGCTTATGGTCCAGATATTTCTGGAGGACGTTTATTCGGCCTTATTCGTCTTCCAAGCAGCCTAAACATTAAGGAAGACAGAATGTTTAATGACCCGTTTTTCTTTGTACCACCACAGCAGCCTTAAACGCAGCACATAAAATCAACTCGCATTTTAAGATGATCAATCCAGAGTGTTTTTCTCAGAGTTTAGAAGAGCTCGGCAAAAACACTGTATTCTCAGAGACACAAAAGATATACTACATAATTACTACAATACTTTTTACTTTTTATTTATCTATTTATTTTTTTGCCACTTCCAATTGATTTCAGTTAGCATACTGACACTGAATATGATAACTTATATACAGATGAACAAACAAATAAATCAATAAATCACAGAGTTTACTGTAGCATACCTGTATTGCCTCAAATGACCTAGATCTGAGAGTTATTTTTATAGGCAGAAGGTATACAATGCAATTTGAGGGGGGGAAAGTACATAACTGAGGTGCTAACTGAGCCAGAATTAATACATCTATTGTAACTTCCATTTCATAAAAGCATAACAACCTCTAGGCCAGAGTCCCTGTGGTTTCCTTGTACTGTAAATATTGGTTCCATGAGCATTTAAGATATTTCTTATGGTCCAGATATTTCTGGAGGACGTTTATTCGGCCTTATTCGTCTTCCAAGCAGCCTAAACATTCAGGAAGACAGAATGTTTAATGACCCGTTTTTCTTTGTACCACCACAGCAGCCTTAAACGCAGCACATAAAATCAACTCGCATTTTAAGATGATCAATCCAGAGTGTTTTTCTCAGAGTTTAGAAGAGCTCGGCAAAAACACTGTATTCTCAGAGACACAAAAGGGACTTTTTCTATACTGAAACTTATGCTAAAAGAAAAATCATGGTTAAAGGAACAATTTATTTAACTGTAAACAACAAATATCCACTCTTACTCTTCTCGGACTGCATCTCATCAATCTCTTGACAGTGTGAATGAGTGTGTGGTCCAGTGAATGACCTCACATTCCACACCACGGCTGCACTTTAGACTGCAGGTCCATTCATCAGACTCAATGTGACATGATCTCTCAGCCACAGTACCATGCATTTGAATGAGTAAACCTACAGTAGCAAAATAGCCAACCATTACAGTTTAAGACTGGAAGAGTTAACAGAAAACGTTATCTGATGTGCGGTCATACTGTTGGAATATGATTAATAATTAAATTAAATAATAACAACAACAACAACAGTAATAATAATAATAATAATAATAATAATAATACACAATACTCCACTAACTACCCAAAATCAAGTTTAACCAGGTGCTAAATGCATTAAAATAATGTTGTGCTGTATTTACATTCACAATTATAATTTTTTATCAGCATAATCATGCCTATATTCTATGAAAATCAGACTTTAAAAATAATAATAATAACAAAAATGTTTATTATTATTATTATTACCATTAATCATCAATAATTATTAATCATTAATTATTTTATTAAAATAATAATAAAGTTTTAACTCCCTACCGCATGGTGTGGCCTCATGACAACATGCTCTTTGTGTTCATTTCCTTGCCACTGTCTCGTTAAGAGAACATTCTCGTTTTTTTTGTTGGAAAGAGAAGACATTAGTTTAGCCAATTATGTGCTTTGGGTAAGTCACATTACATGCAGTTTTTTTTCTGTGGCGAGATTTCTGACAGACTGCCCTCTCTTGTCGGTAGTTGCTGAAAGCAAACTAAAACGTCAGTAATAAACAAGGACCAGTCCGTGTCACTTCCACAATGTTCATAGTCTTCCTCTCATAAGATTGCTTAATGCTGAATTTTTGAACTACAATGTTTTTGGTTTTATGTCAGTGTTTTATGATACATGATATACAGTATTATATTTGTTTTAACTGTATACATTTGCAATTTAAATAATATTCATGAAAAATGTAATGAAATTATAAATCATTATTCAGCAAAAAAGAATGGAATAAATAAAAGCACAAGTTGTTGGAAAGTGTGTATAAGGTGTCAATTATACTGTAAGTATTGTGTTAAAGCTTATAATAGCACCAATTTAATCAACACAAACAACATTTCTGAGGAAAAATATGAACTATAAGTGAACTTACACTTATTCTAAGTTAGATCCACTATTGTATGCTGTTGCCGTATGGCAACATATCATAAAGTACCTTAAAATAATATTTTTTTCAAAAAATTGTTTTACAGCACTTCAAGTTAAGCCATTCTTAGAAAAGAAAAAGAGTCAAATATTGTTTTTCTATAGGTCTATCATAATGTGTGTGGTAGAGGGTTAATTTTAATTTAAGCTGGGATAGTAAATTCTATTATTATGTCATGATATTACTACAGTAATTATAGTTTATAGTTTAACTAGATGACAAATGCTTTCAAATTATTTTGTGCTGAATTTAAATTTATTAAGTTTTTAAATATTTATTTAGCATGATCATGCCATCTTTCTATGAAAATTAGACATTTATTAAATAATATTAATAATAATAAATATATGAAAATTTGGCAAAACTGTTTGAAAACAATCATTATTTCTGCACATTTAAAAAAAATCATCTGTTAAATAATATTATATTATATTATATTATATTAAAGTTTACTAACAAACCTCTAAATTAATGAATGAATGAGGCTTTTAAATCAATAAGGCTATTTCAGCAATATAGCATAATAATTGTCAGCTGTAAAACAGGTTTGTTTATTAAATGATATCAGATGTTATCATTTCAAATGGTATTAAACATCTTAGTTGTGCAATTGAGGGAACATGTTTGGTTTTCATACAAAAGATAAAAGACTATTAAAATAAAACATAATTTATGATAATACTCAAACTGATAGTGCAGTCTTTTAGACAGTAGATGCTGTCAGTGTGTATGCGGCAGATTTGAGATCTCTCTCTCTCAGTGTCCGTCCCAGATGACAAACTCCAGAAAATGATTATCTAATCATTCACTCGACCCGCTTTCAGTTTTCTTCCCACAAGCCATCTGCACTTCTAATATTTACCCATGATTCCCACTCTTATTTATCTCACTCCTTTTATATGAACTACAGCTGGGGAGCGAACGAGTTTGACCTCGCTTGAGAAACAACATAACCTAAAAGTTCCATTCTTGGGAGCGTATCTCAACAAAGTGAAACTCAAAACTTCTCAAGGTGATTTTTCAAGGCATTAACATTTTTGATTCAAACACTTTTGGATTTATTCAAAGATTCCCTAAAGGAAGAGCAGCTGTTTTAGGGGGGGGGGGG
>NW_015505418.1:2151-3627 GCF_001515645.1 Sinocyclocheilus grahami | reverse complement strand
TGTTTTATGATACATGATATACAGTATTATATTTGTTTTAACTGTATACATTTGCAATTTAAATAATATTCATGAAAAATGTAATGAAATTATAAATCATTATTCAGCAAAAAAGAATGGAATAAATAAAAGCACAAGTTGTTGGAAAGTGTGTATAAGGTGTCAATTATACTGTAAGTATTGTGTTAAAGCTTATAATAGCACCAATTTAATCAACACAAACAACATTTCTGAGGAAAAATATGAACTATAAGTGAACTTACACTTATTCTAAGTTAGATCCACTATTGTATGCTGTTGCCGTATGGCAACATATCATAAAGTACCTTAAAATAATATTTTTTTCAAAAAATTGTTTTACAGCACTTCAAGTTAAGCCATTCTTAGAAAAGAAAAATAGTCAAATATTGTTTTTCTATAGGTCTATCATAATGTGTGTGGTAGAGGGTTAATTTTAATTTAAGCTGGGATAGTAAATTCTATTATTATGTCATGATATTACTACAGTAATTATAGTTTATAGTTTAACTAGATGACAAATGCTTTCAAATTATTTTGTGCTGAATTTAAATTTATTAAGTTTTTAAATATTTATTTAGCATGATCATGCCATCTTTCTATGAAAATTAGACATTTATTAAATAATATTAATAATAATAAATATATGAAAATTTGGCAAAACTGTTTGAAAACAATCATTATTTCTGCACATTTAAAAAAAAATCATCTGTTAAATAATATTATATTATATTATATTATATTATATTAAAGTTTACTAACAAACCTCTAAATTAATGAATGAATGAGGCTTTTAAATCAATAAGGCTATTTCAGCAATATAGCATAATAATTGTCAGCTGTAAAACAGGTTTGTTTATTAAATGATATCAGATGTTATCATTTCAAATGGTATTAAACATCTTAGTTGTGCAATTGAGGGAACATGTTTGGTTTTCATACAAAAGATAAAAGACTATTAAAATAAAACATAATTTATGATAATACTCAAACTGATAGTGCAGTCTTTTAGACAGTAGATGCTGTCAGTGTGTATGCGGCAGATTTGAGATCTCTCTCTCTCAGTGTCCGTCCCAGATGACAAACTCCAGAAAATGATTATCTAATCATTCACTCGACCCGCTTTCAGTTTTCTTCCCACAAGCCATCTGCACTTCTAATATTTACCCATGATTCCCACTCTTATTTATCTCACTCCTTTTATATGAACTACAGCTGGGGAGCGAACGAGTTTGACCTCGCTTGAGAAACAACATAACCTAAAAGTTCCATTCTTGGGAGCGTATCTCAACAAAGTGAAACTCAAAACTTCTCAAGGTGATTTTTCAAGGCATTAACATTTTTGATTCAAACACTTTTGGATTTATTCAAAGATTCCCTAAAGGAAGAGCAGCTGTTTTAGGGGGGGGGGGGGAAAGCTTTGATTTTATTTCCTGATGTGGGATGTTGTGGTCTTGG
>NW_015505418.1:702-2050 GCF_001515645.1 Sinocyclocheilus grahami | reverse complement strand
GCACCCACTTCACAGACCTGTGTGTAAACAAAGAACTGCGTGTAAACCAACGCTAACTCTTAAGCTAAGCCCTTTACCTCAACTGCGAGCTGTTAGCATACAACTAATGCTAGATAGACGTGTAAAGTGTAACTTTCTAACCACTCCTCGCTCTCTTTCTCTCTCTCTCTCTATCCCCGTCACCCCTGGTGTCACTTCCTGTTGATGCCATTACCTCCTCTTTGGATTCAGTTCGGCCGGTCCTTCCCCACATACTTTGGTTTTTACTTGTGTTATTGTATATTTTTGTTTTGACTTTTGTTTGTTGTGTTTTACTTTTACCTTATTTTAGTTATTTCACCATCACCATCTTCGCTTTTTGTATAGGATTACAGTAGTTCTAGCAACTGATGTTTCCTTAATGAGTTATATAGGTTATTAGTAGCCTAATCCCTGTTTCCTCTCTACTTTCTCCTCACTCCTCAGTGCCAGACCTAATACATTGAAGGGCAGCTACTGTTCAACACAATGTAGGTCAAGATAGAACTAGGAACAATTCCCACTGTTTCTTTTTCTTTTTCTTTTGATGAGGTATTTGGTGGGTCCCTGCTAGTTTAGCTAACAGCCTAACCCTAGGGTTATGAAGTCTATTGCAGCATCACCCACAAGTGACACATGCTTAGCCATATCTCTTAGAGAAAAAAACTAAAATAGGTAAAATCTTCTTTCCCTTTTTTTTATTTCATCTTATTTTATTTCAGTTTTGTCATAGTGACCAAACCCGTGAACCATCAGTGCTTTGAGGAATAGTGTGACCACATGTATAGCCCGGTCATCAGCTGACCCCAGTTTACAGCCCCCTCAACAAAGTTACTCAAACGCTCTCTTTGTGTTCACGAACACAAAAACATAGCACTCTACCTCATTAGCTGCCTCTCACCAGCGATTCATACCTTACATGGCCTACAAAGCCGTTTCCCCATAGAGATAGTTTAACACCTCTGGACGTACTTGCATTTGTCTTGCCCCTTTCTCTCTCTGGTGTTCCCACAAGTGTGCCAGTATGTCGCAGACATTCCACAGACATCCAGCCCTGCCAGCTCACCAAGACCACCTGGACACTTAGCAGAGCACTGTAATGGACATCCTTCAGCTCCAAGCAGCCAACGACCTGCAATGGCAAAGAAAGGAACAGCGAGACTGCGACATGAGTGAACACCTGACCAGCATCATCCTCTCCTCGGTCCACACCCTCAAGGGCCTCAGACAGGAGGTAAATGAGCTGAAACTGCAAGTCACAGAATTCTGCAGAGAAACTGACACTTGCTCAACGAGAGAAAGCACAGAACGGATGCTAAGAACCTCACAG
>NW_015505418.1:0-602 GCF_001515645.1 Sinocyclocheilus grahami | reverse complement strand
ATGCATGAATGTGTTTATCGATGCATTTGTGCAGCTGAAACCCAAGTATATTTTATTAAGAGGGTTCTTTAGCTTAAAGACATGCAATATAGATTTTTTGGCGGGCATTTTCAATTGTAAAACAGGATCTCAGTCGGCGAGCATGCTTTCTGAATGATATGGGGGAAAAATCCTTATAAATGACCTTTACAGTTTGTCTCTTATTATCACTTGTGCTAAACTGCTGTAATTTACATCTTTATACAGGTCATTTTATGTCTCCAGCCACTAAGTAATTAAACAGGCTTTGAATTTAAAGTTCTTACAAGGACCCAAAAGGGACAAAATAATTAGACTGTACAACATATTATTCAGAGCAATATGGACAGACTAAATCACTGGAAAAGGAGGTTTATAGCCTTACAGAAAGACAGAACAATACAATGATAAAACTGTAGATGGATGGATGGATAGATAGATATATACTAAAACTTAATACAAATACATAAAACAAAGTTTCCCAGCTAAAAAAAAGTGGTATACTAAAATGATTCAAAGTAAACTAAACTAGTTACCTAACAAACAGAAATAAATAAATAAATAAATAAATAAATAAATAAATA
>NW_015505417.1:1216509-1217044 GCF_001515645.1 Sinocyclocheilus grahami | reverse complement strand
TTCTGCCTAATATAACACCCAAATTTGGAGCACAATTGGTAGAGGTGGTTTTTAAAAAGTGCATAAAAAGTATTCGCAAAATTGAAGTTGAGCCACTGATGTCACATGGACTGTTTTACCGATGTCCTTGCTACGTTTCTGTCTGGAAACATTTCAGTTGCATTGCTGTCTATGGGAGGGCCAGAGAGCTCTCAGATTCCATCAAAAATATCTTCATTTGTGTTCCGAAGATGAACGGAGGTCTTACTGGTTTTGAATGACATGAGGGTGAGTAATTAATGACAGAATTTTCATTTTGGGGTGAACTAACCCTTTAAAGGATAATAATCAGAACCACAATCTCGAAATTCCTTAAGATTCCCATATTTGCCTGCACACACACACGCACACGCACTTCTGCAAGCATCCTTCATCCTCTTCACGCACTCTGTGATTCATGGCTAGGGCGGTGCATGGAGGGCAATTATGCCATATCGATCTCAAACTCCCATGGGCTGAAATGTATGTATGTGCATGTGCTGTCAGGTGGACTTCC
>NW_015505417.1:1214270-1215505 GCF_001515645.1 Sinocyclocheilus grahami | reverse complement strand
CAGGTGGAGAGGAGAGAAAGTCAGAGCCAATCAAGTGGTTGGTGATTATTAGGAGGCAATGATTGACAAAGGCCAGGGGGGCAATTTGGCCAGGACACCGGGGTTACACCCCTACACTTTACGAGAAGTGCCATGGGATTTTTAATGACCACAGAGAGTCAGGACCCTGGTTTAACATCTCTTCCGAAAGACGGTGCTTTTTGACAGTATAGTGTCCCCGTCACTATACTGGGGCGTTAGGACCCACACAGACCACAGGGTGAGCACCCCCTGCTGGCCTCACTAACACCTCTTCCAATAATGTACAGTATGTGGAAAATGTGTTTTTTTTTTACCTTAAACTGCATAAACACATTTCATTACACCAAATAATGTTCTTTTTAGCAACATTATATGACCCCTTTAAGGCGGCCTGCTTCTGTGTGCCTAGATATAGCTTTGACAATCAGTGACGAAACACAAGGGTTTTGTGATGTGAGAGGGGTTTGCTTGTCTTGTCTTGTCTGAACCAGGCCTGAGATATGAGCTTTTAAGTGTAAAAAAAACAGAGGAAGTGAAGTGGGAGAGGTGTGAAAGAAGTGTTAATCCATGTCACGACTGACGGAGCGTGATATTGGGAAATGATTGTGTGTGTGTGTGTGTGTGTGTGTGTGTGTGTGTGTGCATGCATACATGTTACCAATAAAGCACAGAAGATGTGGTTTAACAGAAGTGGCACATAGTGTCTTGGATATTATATGTTCACTGGCTTTCTATAGCATTGGTAACTATGTCCCATTTGCACCTATATAATTCACATGCATTTCGAATGAGGCTCCTGTGCAAACAAATCATTTTCTAAAATATAAAACTTTATATTTGAATACATGAAGAGCCATTTATACTGTGTGAGAATTTATAAAACATAAAGCAAGATTACATAATGGTGTAATTTCCAAAATTAAAGTAATAGTTCACAAAATAAACTTCTATTGATATTTACCCATCCTCATGTTGTTCAAAACATTTTTTTAATGGAACATAAATATAAGGGAAAAAAAAAAAAAAAAAGTCTTAAATTGTTTTTTTTGTGAATGCGAAAGAAAGATAGAAAGAAAGAAAGTGTGAAAAAAACAACAACTGTGAAAATAAAACTGAGTTGTGAAATATAAACCCGGAAATCTGAGTAAAACAAAAAAATTATTGAACTGAATTGTGAGATAAAAAGTCAGATTTACATTTTTTCTGCCGCAAAA
>NW_015505417.1:1209755-1210562 GCF_001515645.1 Sinocyclocheilus grahami | reverse complement strand
GAACAGGAAGCAATGGTTGGACAATTTCATGCTCATGTAAACTGGCCCGAAACATTTATACAGGCTCTGGGCCATCAGGCCATTCTTACTGTTGAGCCCTGCCAAACCATTTTATCCCTGCTAACTTGAGAATGACATCAGGTTGAAAATGACACAGACGTGTTCTGACATCTCAGCCTTATATCCCTGTAATCAGGTGGGCCCAATCATACAAACCAAAGACGAAGGGTCAGCATTGAGGGCAAGACTGAGAATATGATGCCTGGCTCAGTGTGATGGCTGGAGGCAGTTAGTAAGGACAAGAATACATGTCTCACTTACAATCTCATCCCGGCAGACCTGCGTAGGTCACGGGGTAAGAGTGATTACGCGCTATTACATGCAACAGCGCAGCTCAGGTTTGTTGTTGTACACAGAAGAGGTCACCGAGGACCCCACGGGGACTTGGTGTTGGACATATAAATGACAAGAGTGCAGCTCTTAAGAGGAATTTCTTTAGAGAACACAAAGAGGGCGGAGCTAAAGAGAGGGTAGGAGGTGACAGCAGAAGAACACAAGAGCAGAAGATTAAAAATGAGACCGTCATTGGACAGCACAGAGATACCTCAGAAGATTAACTTCTAAAATAGGGGTCAGAGAAATATCACTGTTTTGACAGAAAATGCAGTAGTAAGCATTGCTATTTAGAAGATTTCTTTGGTTGTGAATTTCTGTGTCCCTGAAACAAATGGAAGTTTTAAAAGATGGAATGTTAATCCAGGTTAAATTTATATATACAGTGGGTACGGAAAGTATTCAGACCCCCTT
>NW_015505417.1:1203571-1205896 GCF_001515645.1 Sinocyclocheilus grahami | reverse complement strand
ATGAGAAGATAGGAGGCAGTACAATAGCACGCCACCTCATATCACATTTACAAAAAGTAGAAAGATGAATCCAACCTTGCATGAGAACCAATGGGAGAGTGTTTAAATAGATTAGACACAGTCAAGGCCGTGTGGAGTCCGGGCAAATGTAGTGAATGAAAACCTGAGAGTGCAGCAATGACTAAAGTGGCTCAAATTTGACAGTGCCGCTTCAAGCGCTTACTAGTGCTGTAACTTCACCCTACATATTTGAAAGTTAATCTGCAGGATGAAAGGTGCGTGAGGGGCTCACGGTAGAAGCATCACACTTGTAGACAGGTGTCATTAAGGGAACAAACAGTAAGATGGAAAAATCAGACACGGTGAAGCAAAGCATCTGCACTTTTAAGACGCTGTCTGTTGCCAGAAGACGTATGATATTTACACTTCAGGTTTGGTATTTTGGCTAGTATGGTAATAAACATTGATGAATTATACATGACTAGTACAAGGAAGCAGTGAAATGACCAGGTTTTGCATATAAGTTTATCTGAGGTAAAAGTCAGAGGTGTGCAGTATTTAAAAATGCATGTTGCATACATTTATTTTGCTTTGCCTCTAGTGCAACAACTCAGAGTTGGTATAAACCTCATCTGATAAATAGGTATACCTCACAGACTTTTGTAAAAGGGAGTATGATTCAGCATAATATGATAAATGAATATTTAGAGATAGCTTAGGAAACATCAGAGTAACTGCAAAGCAAAATCTAAGCCTGGGAATTAAAAACATAGGAAATAAACCATTTTAAACCAAAAGACTTTCAGTTCCATTCAAGGAATCATCCAAAAATGAAAATTAGTTTGATGGCATTCCAAACTCCTGTGACTTACTTTCTTAAGCAGAACACAAAAGGAGAATTTGTGAAGATTGTTGAGGGATTACAACTTTACTTTCTGGGGTAGAAAAAGATGCAGAAGCCCCATAAAAGTATAAAATATGTTCACACAACTTAATTATGCACTATATTCAATGTCTTCTAAAGTCATAGCTTTCTGTGGGACAGACTAAAATTTAAGTCATCTGCTCATTGGAAATGTTGTTAGGGTCTTGGAATTGAAACATGTACATACATCTTATATTTCATTGCGTGCTCCAAACAGTGACAGCAAAAGATGCCTAGCGTCTAATTTTGTGTACCACGTACGCATTAAATTAATTTAGGGATTTGATCAACATTAAGTCTTAGAAAATAGACTATTAGCTTGAATTTATTTTTAAAGTGGTAATTTATTTGCATATGATTGCTGTATTAAAAAATAGCAAACTGTCCTCGTCAGAGTATAGAAACACAATAAAGGAAAAGCCGCACATTCAATAATGTTCTATTTCTGATCTGAGAATAACTCATAAACTGAGTTTTATGAAACATTATCTAAGTTCATGTGAATATCGAAAGGGGAAACTCTCAAAGGACCAAATGAATCCACTCACATAAACCAAGCACTCACTCATGTCTGATATGCTGCAGTATTTATGGTTTCATCTGTGAAACATCTCCCCTGACTGTCTTTATGAATATAAACATTCTTCTATCCATATATGGAAATGTGAGGACGGATATCCTTAAGTCATATGACGGAATAGTGCTTCTTTGCTGGTCATGAGAGTTCAAGAGTGGCCTCTGTGCTTAATGCATGTCAATAAACAAACAGTTGGGCCACACTGTTCCTCACAATTAAGTAAAAATGGACATGACTGATGAAAATATCATAAGTAATCATAAAATAATCCATTGATAGCTCCCTAAATGTGCACACTTTTGGTTTATAACCCCCAAAGGAATACCTAAGGAGACACATTTGTCAGAGCTTACATGATTGAACAGGTATGTACATTCTAAAGTACGGTTTGATTTTTGTACGATTATTATAACCGTACAAAAGCAACAAATATAGGTCAACTTAAAGAAACAGACCTCAGATCCGAAAGTGGGAATCACTTGCTACTAAAACTTTTCTGAGGAGGCTGTTGGTGCGTCACTTACGTCAAACCCAATGCGTTGCGTCCAAAAGCGCGATTTTAAAGTATGGACTATTACCTCATTCTGTTCAGTATGCTGCAGCACATTGGCTCAGCCATTGATAGCAGAGACCTGTTAGCTTGTCTCGTAGATGTATCATTAAGGGCTGCTGTTATGCCCTTCCTGGAATAAATGATTATCATTTTGACACTTGACAAATTAGAGGTTTTCACAGTTGCTTGGTTTTCTTTTTGCGATTCATTGGTGGCAGCCAAACACATGGCATATTTTCTTAAGGGGATTATTTTCACACATTCATTATG
>NW_015505417.1:1202432-1203218 GCF_001515645.1 Sinocyclocheilus grahami | reverse complement strand
TGTGTGTGTGTGTGTGTGTGTGTGTGTGAGTGTGTAAGTGTGTGTCATGTCATTTTTTTGTATGTAGGACAGAACTCAAAAGTTAGTCTGATTTAAGAGGGTTTGAAATAGATTTTAGAACAAGTTTATGTGCCTTAGTTTGACCAGATCATGTTTCTGAAAGTCTGAAATATTTCCTTAAACTCCAAAACTGGCTTTTTTAACATTATAAAGTGACTCCTCGAGGCAACTTTTTTCTTACAAAAAAATATGTTTTCTTTTCACACTTCCACTTGTTTGCACACACAAAAAAAACAACGGGGCCCCACATTTCTCATAAAATTTCAGCAGCCTGCTGAGAGACAAAGGCGAGTGTGAAGCTAATAAGGTTTGCACAATGAGCGTGCTCTGAAAAAAAAAAAAAGGGTCTCGGGTCATATTCCATACACCGCATGTGTGACAGTGTTAAAAAGACAGAGCATGACAGTGAGAAAATAGAGAGAGCTGTGAGTAGAAAGACAATGAGCACAGAAGGTTGAAAGAGAAAAGATAGGCCAGATAGGAAGATGGAAAGCATGAGGTTTTGCAGAGGATCTATTTTTTCCCCCTTTCTTGTCAGCAGAAGCCTCACTGGGTTTCTTTCCACCCAGGATTTGCCTACACAAAAGCAGCCTAAGTAATGCGGTCTAATCCCTCAATCCGAGCCTGGTAGGGAGTACGATAGATTTGTAAATGGTGCCCTTTACAAATCTGTTTTATTCCATTTTGTTTTCTCACATCCATGTCATTCACCTTTTCATTTCCTTT
>NW_015505417.1:1200207-1200733 GCF_001515645.1 Sinocyclocheilus grahami | reverse complement strand
TTTATTTTTGTACAAATGTAAATTTGTGGTGTGCACTTGAATCGGTCATCTCTTCCTCTTTACTAGTAGTTATAGCACAACATAAACATGAATGAACATCAGAAGATGAAAGATGCAGTGCAATTTACTGAAATGTATAATCTCTTATGTAATTGTCTTTCAGCATCGGCCAGATGTAGTAAATAATAAAATAATTTAAAAAGTTTGTAAACATAAATCCATAAATACCTTGTAAACAACATCATGTATTGCCTCAGGAAATCCACGTAATGTTCACAAATCATTATTTTGCTAGAAGAACAAATCTAAATATATCTACTGTTATATATTCATTATATATGACCGCCACTGTTTGAATGTTTATATTTCAACTAATTAAAGCTCAATTTGAGCATTAGAAAATGTATATAACAACTGCCTTATGTTCTGCCTTAATACTCAGTTTTTATTTGAGTGTTTTTATTAAGTACTGTAGTACCAAGTGGGAGGGTTCCCTATTTAGTTTACAGCACTAAATGAAAGAGAT
>NW_015505417.1:1196348-1198856 GCF_001515645.1 Sinocyclocheilus grahami | reverse complement strand
GGGACCATCAACTGTTTGATTACCAGCATTCTTCAAAATATCTTCCTTTATGTTCAACAAAAAGAAACTCGTTTGGAATGACATGAGAGTGAGAAAATGATGACAACATTTTTTTTTTTGGGTGACCTATATCCCTTTAACTGAAGTGATAGTTGAGTGAACTGGAAGTCAAAAGTAAGTCAGATGTTCACTGTGAGTATAGTTTCACAAGTAGCAATGGCCAAACCCAACATAAGTCGAGAAGAGTTTTGAGGATGCTTGCGTAACATTGTCTCCCTTTTAAGCGTGTCTCTCAGTTCGTGCAGGAGGCTGTGATCTTTTTAATTCTCCACCTGCGCTCACTCGATTAGCGTATGTCTGAGTAATCCCATTAAAGTCTGAAGTTTCCTCCAGCAGTGCGGTCTCTGCTGTTGTTGCTCAGCTGGAGGTGATTGCGTCCTGAAACCAAGAAGAAAGAAGATCTGTGTCCGTTTCTGCCTCCTAGGGACTGAGTGGCCTACGGTGTGCTTTTCAAAGCCAAATTCTTGATTCATGATGGGCATTTGGCAGTATAGAACTGCACGTTCTGTCTAAATTTAGTTGTCTTGCCAGTGCATTATAGGAAAAATCTGCAACTGGCCAATGAAAAACAGTTTACGAAAAGTTTATTATGCTTAGAGTTTGCTGCATCTTTGGCAGGGGTGCTCGATTCATGAAGTTATTGTTCTCTGACTCTTCTCTGAGTGTTTAGTCTGTAGTCACATGACATTTAAGGCTCAGGTGAATCTTGAACCGAGCACCAATGAGCAAAGATGGCAGATTTCAAATCGTGTATTATTGGGTTTCTTGTGCCTGTTGAGCAAGTTAGTCGAAGCTAGACTATAAAAAAATCCAAGTATAAGACTATTGGGGTAAATTGTATATCTTCATAATTATTTGTGATATTTACTAGCAAAATCTGAATTAAAGTCCAAATCCTATTTTTTTTCTTTCAGTATATTGATGTGAATGGGAATGCTAAAATAGTGATTTTTGGCTTTGATTTAAGTTTGTTGATGATAAGATTTCATGCACGTCAATATACAACAGACTTAATACACACCGACTACTCAGAGAATGAACTCTGGTATCCATATCTTTGATGTTTCTTTAGAGTTGCCTAAGGGTTCTGGATGCATTGAGCTTTTTGGCTTGAAAAACTGTGATTGTTGTGATGTGAATCTTGATCTGAGCAAGAGAGAAAAATATGGCAAAATCACATTCAAGCGAAAGGGAAGCACTTCCCACACCTGCTCTCATAATCTGCTTTTATAGTGAAAGACAATAAGCATTACTTTACAGTATATTTCTCTCTGACAAACTATCATCTGACCGTCAGCATGGATTGTCTTCTATGTGTATCTTCCTGTTGGCACAGTTGTTACAACACCAAAGCAAGAAGGCTTTCTGTGGGCAATTGTGATGTATTAGGAATATAGTGATTGTGTGATCATGATACTGATAATTTTTTAGATCAAAATGCTTGATTTAAAACCATTATAATTTTTTTTAAAATAAATTATTGGTATTTTTTTTAAATTATACAATTCACAGTTAAGATGCCAGACAGGCGTATAAATTATAAAATATCTATATATTTTCGGTAACATGTGACAATGTTTTACTAACATCATAAGTAGAAATTTTTAATAATACAAAAATGTAGGGATGTACAAAATATTGGTACCATATCGGTTATTGATTTATGAGATGGAATATTTTATTATTTTTTTTATTTTATTTTATTAGTTTTGGATTTGTAATTGTGTATGCTCATTTTTTACAAATATCCATTTTCATTATAATGTTGTGAGACCTAAATTCACTTTTAGCTTTTAACGTTTTTAGTTTTTTAAGTGCTGTATTTTTAATATTGAATGGAATAATATTGGCAATTTATCGATTATTGACAAAAAAATGAAGATAGTTATCAGAGCCAGACTTGTACTATCAGTCTATTCTTACAGATATGTAAGATATGACCCCTGTAAGTTTTTCTGTCACTAGCTAAATAATAGACACCACTAAAAAATGACAAAGTTCAGATAGGTTGGTTGTATTTTCTCTGTTTTTGTGTTTATAGTAAAAGACAAAAGTAGAATGGACAGTGTAGACAGGAAGTCACAGGTTCTGTGTTTCACAGGCATGTAAAGAGAATCGTGGCCTGACCAGAGATCAGTGTTAGTCTTGCCGTCCTGAGAAGTCCTCACCCGCCATCATTAATCTTACTTTTCCCTGCTTTCAACTACCGCTTCTACCCCTGTTGCAGGCAGACTCCCATGGGCTCTCGTCTCTCTATCCAAGTGTCTGTTCCCCCACTTCTCTGCTTTCTCTGTTGAACTGAGATGTGATTAAGTACCGTTTCCCAGCTTTCGACATAAAATACTATGACTCAGCAGGGAGTCTTTTTGACACTGGATGTACATGTGTGAATGTGTATGTGTGTATATATACTGTATATATATATATATATATATATGTGTGTGTGTG
>NW_015505417.1:1180113-1196338 GCF_001515645.1 Sinocyclocheilus grahami | reverse complement strand
TGTGTGTGTGTGTGTGTGTGTGTGTGTGTGTGTGTGTTCAAGTTCATAGTGTGATTTCTTAAAACACAATTTCAGCGATATCTGTCAGGTGTTAGTAACATTTTCAATCAATCACGCAATCAATCGATCAATATACTGTTACATTTTATTAAATTGAAATGCCTTTCTTGTTTACACATCCTTTTTCCAAACCCATATGCTGCTTTTTTTCATAATTATTTAACCAACTTAAATTCATTAATAAAGATTCCAGACAGTATTATGTCTTACATTCTAGCTCTTTTCAGTGTGGCATTTACTAATTTAATTATTTAAAAATTAAATAATGGAACTGGAATTATTCATTTTATTTATTAAACATTGTTTTTATGCAAATACTATGCAATGCTTCTGCATTCCAGCAGTGTGTTGATGAAAGCTGGATTTGTTCTTTAAGATCAAGAATGCAAAATGTTTAGTGGGCTACACAATATTGAAGAATACCAGAACTTCACAGAGGAAGTTCCTGAGAAAGTTTGAAGACCCCTCTGAACAGTGTGATGAGAAGAAGTGCAGTACATGTTGAGATATTCAAGTACAAATATTTTTTACTATTCACAGTTTTCACCTTGGATCCAAGCATTGGTGGTGTAATGCTTTATAGACTGTCGGGTAGAGATGTGCTGTAGAGGTCAAGTGAAGCGCTCATTAGTACACCTTTGAGACCTGAAATAACAAAGGGCACATTTTGCGGCATTATAGACATACTACACGTTGGCTATCACATGTGCCATATGGGACAGGACTATCTTGTTCAAGTACAGTAGGTTAGGATGTTATAAGTGTGTTTTTTGCTATTTAAATATGAGACATTGACTGCAGAGATACTAGTTTAATTTGATATTGTATTAGTATTTAATTCACTTTGTATTATTGCTGAAATAGGTCTAATGTTGTTGCTATTAATTAATTCAGTTACTAAATAAAGCTACACGTTTAAATAGAAATGTTATGTATAAATCGATAATTAAATAAATATTTAAAATATATATTTTAATCTAAAACTGCACATCTATTAAAAAATAATATCATCAATATATACTCTACATATGTATCTGTTTTGATCTAGGCTTTTATTACAACACCGTTAGACTCAGTGATGGACAAAATACAATGATATACTTGAAAATAGTCCAATAAATAATTCAAAGAAATCCAGCTCAAGGTGGCTTTATTTCACTATTGAAAATAAAGCATGAGACTTTGAGGCCAATTGTTCTTGAACTTTTGGACCAGTCTGGCTCATATTCCATTTTTGACACACACCCGCAAATACATCTACTGTACAATTAATCCGACTCTTGTCTCAATATGCGAAGGCAGGGAACAATGAGATATTGCATTGACTTTGAAATGTCAGGAATTACACGACTAGGCTTCAACACCTCACTCTGAGACCTTTATTAAAATGAATGTCTGAGGATTTAGCTTTCATGTTCCCCTGCACCCTGACAGCGGTGTCTTTTTCATAACATTACTGGTCACAGTTTTGAGGGATTAGTAGGGTGGTTTTAGCTTATCCTCTCTGGCAGAGGAGCAGGATACTAAAACTGTGACTCGGAGCGAAAATACAACTAAAACTAAACATGATATTATTAATATACCACATTCAGTAGGGAGTTTAGCTAGACAGCTCTATTATGATATAATGATAGATATAATGGCAGATTATGTTTTTATTAGTCCCGAGAAGCGTCACCAACCAGTTTAAGAATTCTGAAAACCCATTTCTTTTGTATAACCTTTCCTTTGGACATACCAAATACTCTGGTCGGCCATATTGTCTGTCATAAAATGCTGTATTTTACCAATGTTTTTGCACATCAAGATACATTTTAAGGATCCTCAAAATACTTCAAGAACAAACTGGTGTGATGTTATTCCAAACAAAATCGTCCAAAACGATATTAGTTTGGAATTTATTTCAGGATTTCAAAACAGTTTGACAAAGAGAACTTTCTTGAAAAAGTTTGCTATTGCCACCTATTGGTGAAAAAATTATGAGGAATTTTATTATGTTTGTATATATTGTACATATGGATTTTTTTAAAGGGGTCATCGGATGCCAATTTTCCACAAGTTGATATGATTCTTTAGGGTCTTAATGAAAAGTCTATGACATACTTTAGTTAAAATGTATCAATGGTAGAGTAAAACAACACTCTTTTTACCCTGTCAAAAACAGCTCTTTTCAAAGCAAGCTGTTATCTTGCATGCCGCTTTAAATGCAAATGAGTTCTGCTGACCCCGCCCCTCTCTCCCGAGCCGCTCTCTGAGAGACGGTAAACTTTAGCTGCATTCATCGTGAAACTTGCTAACTAGCACATTATTAAGGCGATTTGCAAAGATTCATTTAAAAAATAATACATATACTCACTTCTTCTGTAGGTGAAGCTGGATCACGAATGATTCGCGCGAACATAGACACATTTAGGCAGATCGGGGGGCGCATACCCTTCAGAAACAAACGTAATCCACTGTGTCTTCAGCGGTTCAGATGTCGGGAGTAAATGACGACTGCTATGTACATTATTACATCCAACAACAAAACACTTTAATCGCTTAGGAGTCATTCTTGTCTACATCTGTTCCGGCGTCGAAACAAGGGCTGATGACTGATGAAAGCTCACTCAGAGCGGGTCTAAGGTAAGACACCAGTCCAGTCTGTGCTGAAACGCTACTGTCAATCAACTATCGTGGGAGGGCCTGGGTCTGTGTGACGTCACACAGACAGGCATCTTAGATTGGCTCGATTTGAGAAAGGGGTAATGATTTTAGTAGATTAAAAAAAAAACACTGGGTGAATTTTTATCATTATAGGGTGGTTGTGTACACACACTGCCAACACACATTTATGTTCAAACAACATGTAAAAGTGCATTTCACATCCGATGACCCCTTTAAGGCATGTTATACCCAATTAAATGTACTTGTAACAGATCTTAATCTAATCTTAATCTATAATCTCTGGAAAAAAAAGTCATAATTAAAAAAAAGTCCCATTATTATGACAACAAAGTTGAAGGCATTGGATATCTATTGTTTTAATTGGAATAATTGCTTGTTTAGCATGCTGAATCGAGTTATTGTACCGAGTTAATTATCGATTTTTAAGTTTAGGGGAAGCTACTTGGAAATTGTACCATCCCAAGTGGCAATCTTTTAGCATTGATTCAGTCATGGTTTTCATAAACAAAACCGATGAGCCAATTGATATGTCCTACCTCAACATCCTGTTTCAACAGGAAGTATGTTCCCTCAGCAGCAACTGGTAGCCCCAGGGCTGAGTTTTTAGAAGATTCTAGGTGAAAAGCACATGGGAGTATTGCAGACGACAGTATACTGCTAATGCAACACAACACAATACAGACGAAAGGGAAGAATGGGACAGAGAGGACAAGGTTTAGAAAGGCTGAACAACATCAAAGTGCAACTTTAAATATCATATAAGGGGTCAAAAAAAGAAGGAGCACGAAACAGGGTGAAAGAGACACTGTGAGCGCAAGAGAAAAGAGAAGGCGGAGGCTTTGATGTTCAAAGGTCTCTTGAATCCACTCAGGAAAAACAGGAAATAAGAAGTACTGTATGTATTAATACTGACTTAAAGACAAGGAGCTGTCCTTAATGTCATTCTGTGGTTTGTTTTGGACGGGAGGAGGAGACCAGCTCTCGCTCTTGTCCATAATGTTTTCTTCTAATTTCCTTTCTTTATTGTTGATTTTCAATGGTGGAGAAGTCATGATCTCAGGCCTAAAATATAGATAGCCAGTGAGCCATGAACACTGACCCAAAGCGTAATTAAGAATTAAAGAGGATGAATATTAATTATCAGAGTCCATAACAAGAAGTGGCAGAAAAGTGTTAATATCAATGAGCTCTTGCAGTGCGTCAGCCAAATGCGATCAAACCTTGAAGAAGAAAGCTGAGAAAATCACTATTTAATGAAGCGAGTGGAGAAATGAAGTGTGAGGATTTAGATTGTTTGGTTTGCAAGAACAAGAAACTGAGAATAAAGACTTTGAAGGGTTTGTCGGAGCAAATGAGAAAGATGACAAGTCTGAAAGAGGTTTTCACATGCATGCTTATGTAAATAATGTGTTAATTACAGAGCATCCAGCATCCAGATTACAGACATGAAACAGGGGCCTCTTGTTGTGACCTTTCTGAATGTATACGCAATCAGACTCCAGTAAATAGACCTTCTATTTCAAGTGCTCAGCCTCACCCCCTCCCTCGCTCCAATCAGTGACTCTATTTCGTTCTTTTTTTATGACTGCATCTTCCCATCAGCTTGCCTTGTCCTCTTCTCCTCTCATCTCCCATTTGCTATGATCTGTCTTGATTTGGCACTATGAGGTCTAAACCGTGGGCAGACAAAAACGGCAGCGACAAAGTTACAGAAGCATCGCAGATTCTTAGTTCATTCAGTGCAATACTGATACTGTCACATAAATATGTCACATAAATCTGAATTTATTAAATGGGTCCTATTAAGGCTGCATGATTTGGGGAAAAAATCTAATTGTGATTCTAAAATTTCCGCTCTTAAGTGGTTCACCAGTCGCAACACACTGGGCCAGCTAACCAATCGGAGCACAATTTGTGTTTCAGAAGGAGGGGCTACATCACAACAGGAGCTAAACAGTGTTCGATACAGACTGGGAAGAGAGGTGCTGTAATAATGTAAAAAAATACATAAATAAAGTATTTAAATTATGGAACGATCAAACATAAAAGCTTGTTCTAGTACACCCCAAAAATCAAGACTTCATAAGAGGGCATAATAGGACCCCTTTAACAGATTGTGAAATGTTTGCGGATTTTTTTTCTTTGAGTGAAAAACAAAACTAAATCTTCTTGTCCAGGATTATGTGCACTACTCAACACAAGCATCATGTGTTGCTTTGACCTCCAAAAGCTTGAAACAGAATAAAATCCTAGGCCCCAGATAATATGAGTAAACCAGATCTTGTAGTCATGCTATTTTGCTCTCTGGCTAATTTGCCTCTTCAAACGCATTTGTGGCTTTGATTTGTATATAATCAAAGAAAATTGCATGTTTCTGTGTTTATTGGAGAGGGCACATCAGGAGCATTCATTTTGCTTGTAAATGTTACCACACTTTGAGTGAAGTTAACCTGTGGCAAATTCAATTGAATGGGTATGATTTGGAAAGGCACACATGTCTTAATAAAAGGTCTAACAGCTGAAATGCATATTAGAGCAATCAAACACATCTGGGGAAGAGTTCGGAAAAAAATTTGGAACAACCAGGACTCTTCCTAGAGCTGGCCTCCTGGCCAAAGTGAGCAATTGATGGAGAAGGGCTTTGGTTAGAGTGGCGACCAAGAAGCTGATGGCCAATCTAGTTGAACTCCATGATCATATATGGAGATAGGAGAAACCTACATAAGGACAAACATCGCTGCAACAATCCACTGATCTGGGCTTTATGCCAGTATCACAGACTCAATCCTCTCCTCAACGTAGACACAGGAAAACACACTTGAAATATGCAAAAAAGCACCTAAAGGACCCTCAGACTGAGAGAAACAAGAATTGCTGGTCTGATGAACTTGACTGATGAAGTCAAAAAAAATTTTTTTTATATTATATTATATTAATTTATTAACATAAATATATATATATATTAGTGTATAATATATATATATTTTTATTAAATACGTTTTATAATTCATTATCTTCTTGTCAATCCACCAGTTCACATTTACAACAGCATGTTTTCTGGGTAAAAATAAGGGTCGTTTTTGGCTTTGGTCTAAAAGAGCAGAAGGACTTATTAAAAAATGCAAATTTATTCTCTGCCAGCAGGTGGAGCTTTTCGCCAGGAATATAACCGCAGTAAACAAAGCAGCGCTGCACCTCACTTTGAAACTTGCAGCGCTCATATGAAAAGCTCAGATGCGTTTCATACCAGATCTGGCAACTGGACAACCTTGGAATTTGTTGTCGTGATTATTCATATAATGAGGTTTGGCCCATAAAAATTACGGGAGTTTTACGGGAAACGAGTGTAGCAAACATATAAAATACGCTCAGTGGGATTTTTTTATAGAAAGATTAAAAATACTGGAGAACTACGGGAACATATTTAAACGGGATGATAGCAGGATAGAATGGTAAAATATGGGAGAATCCCAGGAAAAACGGGAGGGTTGACAGGTATGGTAGAAGAAAAACTCAATGCACCAAATTATAGAGATAGCCTTAATGAAAACCCAGCCCAGAGCATTCAGAACCTCAGACTGGGCAGAAGGTTCACCTTCCAACAGGACAATGACCCTAAGCACAGCAAGAGTGGCTTATAGACAACTCTGTGAATGTCCTTGAGTGGCCCAGCCAGAGCCTGGGTTTCAACCCAATCAAACATTTCTGGAGATATTTATGAAATGTGTGTCTGCCCCCATCCAACCTGACAGAGCTTGAGAGGTGAAGAGGTGAGGTGAAAAATGGCAAATAATTGCCAAATGCTGATGTGCAAATCTTGTTACATCATACCCAAAAACACTTGAAGCTGTAAAGGTGCTTCAGCTAAGTACTGAGTTAAGGGTTTGAATACTTATGCAATGTACTTATTTCAGTTTTTTTTTTTTTTTTACAAATTTACAATGTTGTGTTTTTGCTTTGCCATTATAGTGCATGCCTGATGGTGTAGTATTCAATCCATCTATCTATCATTGTTCTGTCACTCTAATGTTCTATCAATCCTTCTCGTTCCATTCATCCATCCAATGTTCTTTCCATCCATCCATCCATTGTTTTGTCATTCTGTTGCTCTATCAATCCATTCATTGATTTATTCATTTATTGTTCTGTCATTTCTATCCATCCACTGTATTGTAATTCTATCGTTCCATCCTTCCATCCATTGTTTTGCTATTGTTTTGCTTTCTATCCATCCATCCATAATTTTCTGTGTGAATTGAAATTGGAGGCATTGAAAATCTTAACAGTTTAAAAGTTTGTAAACCTTTCTTACTTTGCTTTGTCCTCTAAATTACATCTTAAGGTAAATCATGTCAGAATTATAAACTTAGATAACTGTCATTGCATAGACAGACATATGAATATGAATTCACTACACAGAGTTGTAATTGCTTCACTTTACACCATATTACACAGTTTGAGCAGTGCGTAAAGAGGTAACGTTGTACAGTAGAATTCAGTGCCTTGTGGTACGATGCAATTTATGTGAAAAGACTAATTTGTTCTTTCACACCAAAACTTTGTGCTGTGCCCTACTTTTTTTGTTCTCTAAAAATGGATTATATGATAATGTTACAGGAAAATGAGATAGTTGAACCCGTCGTGGCCCGCTGCGTAATGTCAACACATCCGCACTAAACATCCCATTAAAAAGTACATAATCTTTCCCGTTACCCACTCCAAAATGGATTACCCTTTTCCAAATTCCTAAGTGTGTTCCAGTGGAGTTATCACCCTTGAAAGGCTTCATGAGCTTTTGAAATGCCTCTTCACCTTTTGAGTAGGCGCTAATTACTGCCATGACTGCCTGCTACACTTTACATGAGGCCCAGCTGTGCGAGCAAACACCCACCATGCAAACCCAAGGGCTCGTTTCATTTGGTTTCCTTAGAATGACTGTACTGCTAATTTGAGCGTGCATCTGTGGCCAGCACTGGCCTACAGGTCTCACTAAACACACAGTTTAATGATCTTCCAAAAGAGAAACAGCCCCAAACAACTCCCAAATTATACTGTAATTACAACAATTATGCTGCGAGGGGAGGGGTCACCTGTAGGCTGAAGGACATGCTTGACTGCAGTCTGGGAAATTTCCAAAGCCTCTGTGCTGTTAACACAAACATGCATCGCTTACAGTGGTACGTAAGTGTGTGGTTTTATTCAGCAGAAGCTGGTTATCTAGACAGTCAATCATGGAAGAAAATCATAAGTCATATAAGGTAATTATTAGTTCAAGGATAAGTAATTAAAACTCTGTGTTAATGCAAGCATTCTATCTATCTGTTGTTATGTGTGTTGTTCTGTCATTCTATCATTTCATCCATCCATTCATCCATCGTTCTGTCATTCTATCATTCTATTTAGTTCTATTTATCACCCATCTATCCACCCATCCGATGATCTGTCTCTCCCTCCATGCATCCATCCATCCATCCATTGTTCTGTCATTCTGTTGTTCTATCTATCATTCTATCTATTGTTCTATTATTATCCATCCATTTATTGTTCTGTCATTGTATTGTTCTGTCTATCCTTCTATTTATCATTCCATCCATCCAATGTTTCGGCTGTCCATCCATCCATCCATCGTTTTGTCATTCTATCATTCTATCTATTGCTCCATCCGTCAATGTATCGTTTTGTCATTATGTCATTCTATCAATTGCTCCATCCGTCCATCCATTTCTGTCATTCTATCATTCTATCTAGAATTCTATGTATTGTTCCACGCATCCACCCATCCATCCATCCATTAATATATTAGTTTTTTATCTATCCATATATTCTCTTATCTGTCTGTCTAATGACTGGAAAATGTGGAAAATTTGCTGGAGAGTTTTGAAGGAGTTATTTTAGAGAGTGAAGCAGAAGTACAAAAAAAAAGTAATTTAAAATAAAACTAACCTTGACTTAATTATTCTCTCACTGTTACACAGAGGACAGGATTGTTTTATGCAAATGTATGATGTCTGTACAGCGGTGTATGAATTTCTTTGATATAATGGTGGATCATATACACTATCCCCTAAAGCGCTCTGCTGAATTCTCAGCACTGTTTGGAGATCACAGGGAAAGCATGTTCTGCTGACAGTGATTTCAGCGGGTGCTGAAGACAATGAAGATGAATTTATGCAAGACAGTCTCATTACACCAGCTTAATTTAACCTTTGCGGGTGAGCAGTTCATAATATTACCTTCTTTTTAATTGGCCTGTTTGAGAGTTTGTTGATAGTTATTGTTATTGCTGCCATGAACAACTGGCTTTGCGTTTATAGGGAGGATCATTAAAAATCCATCATGGAGAAAGGAAGCAGAACTTCAAACATTCACCAAGGGGAAGGCGTTTAGGGCTCTCCCACGCTGACTACAATTACCAATCCTGTTGCCTTCCAATAACAACAGAGAACAGGCCGAGTCTGGGAGGGGGAAAGAGTCATGATGTAGATGAATGAGAATTAACTACAAACAGATAAAGTGTGATATGAAATGAATGTGCATGGTGGGGACATGAACATGCACTAGGGGACGTTTGCAAGGGCAGGACAAGGGGGTGGCTCAGGTTCATTTAATTAGTACTAACGGCTCCATTTGTTTTCTGTTATTTATATAGACTCTTTCTCAGTTAAGTGTGTATTCAGATGCAAGTGGGAGAAGTGGGTTTCATTCCACTGCTGCCTCACAATTTTTTTATTTCAATATGGTGACATCTGAAAGAATTGGTTTTATTAAACTCAAAGACTATTCAATTAAAAGATAATTTATTCAGTCAAATGGGTGATTCAGTTTCTTACTAAATTAGGTTATACCATTTTTAAAATTAATAATCATCCAAAAGTGAAAATTTTGTCACCTCAACATTTTCAGAAATTTCTCTTTGTATTGCTCAAAGAAAGAAGGTCTTAGAGGTGTGAACGGCATGAGAGTGAGTAAATGATGACTGGATTTTCATTTTTGCTTAATTATCACTCTAAGGCCCAATTCCAATTCTATTTTATAACCCTTCCCCTACCCCTCCGCCTACCCCTTGTCCCTTGAAACAGAGTGTCAAAGGGTAGGGGTGAAAATATTCCCCTAAGAATTGGGACACCACTACTATGCCATCACACGTCATCATACATCGTCTAGCTCCTACAATACACACACCTATACTGGTGTGCATTAGAGTCTTTAATTACCATTCTATATTAATCCACTGCTTACTGACACACACACACACACACACATATCAGAGATTGCGCAGCTCACACATCCAGGGGCAAAGATACTTGTCAACGCTGCCCCACGACTTTTATTAATAACAGTTTAAATACTGAATCACAACATTATATTTTCCAGCAACGAGAGGATATAATCGCTGTTTTTGAAGTAAAGTCACTCTATAAAGAGAAACGCACAGACGCGCATACACACAACTTTCATCTCTCTCTCGTTGTCTTTCTCTCTCACTCTCGAATTGGCAGTATTTGAGAAAAGGGTTTAGCGATTTATAATTATTGGGGGGACTAGCCCCCCTCAATGTCTACGGTGGTCATCGCCCTGATCAGATATGAAAATATGTTGTGGCACTATCGTGCAGTCTGTAATGATATGACGCTAGCAAACTTTAGCGATTTTTTGCAAACATTTCTTTGAGTAACATGACCGTAAATACGAACTCACGATTGAAAGTAACATAAAACGAATGATTACTTTTCGTTAAAACCTTTATTAATGCCAAAAAATGCTTACATTTATGTGTCTTTTTATTCGCTCGTGCAGCCATGTTGCCACTGAAGCCAGTTTACGCTGAGATAATTCATACCCCTTTGTTTGAAGTGTGGTCCGAAAAATCTTCGTTTGAAGGGCTATCTGGCCCTTCCCCTTACCCCTACCCCTCCAACCAAAAGAGAATCGAGACACCCTTACCCCTTCACGTGAACGCGCGAAACGGAGGGGTAGGGGAAAGGGGAAGGGCTAAGGGGTAGAATTGGGATTGGGCCCACGTGTCAGATTGAATCATAGAGCCTTAAAATACAGTTTAAATATACAGTAGTGGCATTTAGTGATGTTTATTCTAAAAACAAGGAAATTAAATACAATGAGCCAAGTAAGATTAGAAGAAAGCCAATTCAATATATTTTAGCTTTGTTGTCTTTTTCAGTTTTTCTCCTAAGAAAAAAGGTAATTTGAACTTTTACTAATAATATATTAAAAATGAAAACAAAGAATACAGGAATGGACATGGACTGACATGGGAAATAATAAATTATATAAAGAATTTCAACTTTGGGATGAATTGTTCTTTTAATTAATAGTTTGGAGATTTAATGACATATGCACCCACAGGTCTTGTTTGTGAGAGTCAGAAAGTTGCTGCAAAACTTATATAAATTATGCAAATAACTGTTTGTTAAAAAGAGGCAGTATGTGCAGCGTAGGAGGCTTCAGAGAAATCAGTGAGTAGGGGTCGAAGGTAATTGTCAGCGTAAACAAACCTCTATGACTGAACTCGATGTTCCACAGCTGGGTCAAATCACCAGTTAACAAAATAATGATGGATGTAACCTCAGGGATGCAGGCGGGAAGTCCACAAATGAGAGAAATAATTGAGGGATAGTGAATCCTTGACTTTGGTTTGAAGTTTCAGTTCAGTCCTGAGAGCAAAGCATTTGGGGAAGTTGTGATTTGGAAAGAGCTTCAACCTTTCAGTGCCTTGATGTGTAAACCGCATGCTTTCTCTATTATTGTAAATTTTTAATTTTTAAGTTTCTTGCCCTGCTCTCAATAAAGTTTGAGGGCAAAGTTGTTAGTTCTTGCTGTTTCATACTCATGACATGAGAGGTTCATGTGAAGCATTTTGCAGCGCTACAGCCTAGTTTACAAGCTTTTGTTATCGATAATAAAAGGGTCATGAAATGCCTTTTCCCTTAAACATTTTTTGTCCAGCTCATTTATGACAGCATAGGTCAGGTTGACTGACAGGAGACAGATGTTGTCAATGTTCAAACAAAATCTCTGTTCATCTGATAAAAAAAATAAAATAAAAATAAGAGAGAAAAGAACTTTCTCTCCACACAACTCCTACAGTATGAACCCATTTTTAGAAATCTCCCAAGGCCCCGAATGTGACTGACTGAATGAATGAAAACAAAAGCCAACCTGACAGTGAAGGCTATGAATAACGGAGTCTATTGTGATTCAGGTGCAAATTATTAACCTGCAGTTTGAACTTTTTGACAGTTCATAATGTGCATCTTTTTCCTCCATGATGACATTTATGGCTGTATCCTGATAACATGCTTACAGACATCTATTCATTGTGTAGTAATCTGCAATATGTCACAAAAGCCTTTTTATATAATAACGTTCAGCAGATGTTTTATGGAGTTTATTATTTAAAAATTGTTTAATTGTATTTATTTTATTTTTATTTAAAATTACTTTAATTGTATTTTATTTTTTAAATATTTATATATATACTGTATATATTAATTACCATGACACCAAAGCAGTGCTTTTTTTGAAGCAGTAAATGTTAGAATAGTCTTTGATTTCAAATCTTTATGAAAACTCCAGGAGAAAGTTCTTATTCTGGTGGGATGCTTGTTTTCTTGCAAGTAATCAGCATCACTGGATGAACATTAAGCTTTAAAGAAGGTGGAAAACAAACATCAAGACCTTGATTGTGGTAAAATAACACCGCGGCTCTCTGTAGGGTGCCACCACTGATCCAATACTCTGATACCACCTCTAGTGAAGGGAAATCACCAAAGAAAAACAGAACAAAAGAGAGAGAGAGTGAGGGGGAAAAAGAGCCTGTTGGGGAGAGCATGAGGACGGGTGGGCGTTTGGTAAGTAAGAGATGAATAAAGGACTTCCATAATTAAGGTGCTATGAGTGTGGGCCTACGGGGAGCAGAGTCTTTAATAAACATCAGATCTGGTTTAAAACACTTTTAGCCAGTGTCTTCCTCAATCTCTCATCTCTCTATTCTGTTTCTTCCACCATGTCTCTCTTTCTCTCTCTCTGTCTCTCTAAAGATAATGTACCTTGTAAAATGTCAAAACTATTCTTTCTTTCTTTCTTTCTTTCATTTAAGCAGGCAAAGCTATTGTATAACTTCAGAAGACTTTGTTTATATGGACAAATTTTCTATGGTGTATTTATTGTTGTCTTATCTGGAGCCTGACAATCAGTATGACCTATCATAATTTGGAAACAAACTATGATAAGAATTTCAGAAATTCCCTTTTTTTGATTTCCACAGAAAAAAAAAATTTGCGTCATACAAAGGTTTGGAAAATGTCAGCCAAAATTGGATGAGTTATCCATTGGTTGGTGTGACCTTAGGGATGCACCAATATCATTTTAGCTATCAGCCAATATTACTGTCACAAATCAAGCCTCCGTGGCTCCCTCCGATCCCCACCAGAGGGAACCCTCACCGGAGTACTAACTGTTCCATAGGACTTCATTTCCCATCATCCCATGCCTGACTTTGATTACTTGCACAGGTGCTGATCATTACCATGACTATATAAGCAGTGCCTGCCTTACCCTCATTGCGAAGTCTTGTTTTGCTACTGCTGACATTTCTGAGCGTTTATACCTTGTTTGATTACCTGTTGCCTACCTGGATTGTTTAGACCTGTCTGATTGTTCGCTGCCCGCCTCTTTGATCTTGCTCTGTGTTTGGAATTACTCTCTCCTCTGTCTGCCGCCAGCCTCGACCCCTTTGCATGGACTCTGGTTACGATTCTGCCTTGCCTACTTTACCCCTGTATGCTGTCGACTGAACTCTGCCTGTCTATTGTTAATAAAGCTGCACATGGATCCCAACGTCACTGAATCCTCATTACAATTACATTTTATTTCAATGAAATTTAGCACTATATCACTTGCCCACCAATGGATGCTCTGCAGTGAATGGGTGCCGTCAGAATGCGAGTCCAAACAACTGATAAAAATGTAACAAGCAATCCACACGACTCCAGTCCATCAATTAACATCTTGTGAAGTAAAAATATGCATGTTTGTAAGAAACAAATCTATCATTAAGGCATTTTGAAGAAGCAAACTAATCTACATCTTGGATGGCCTGAGGATGAATATATAGTTCAGTCATGAAACTCTAGAGTGCACAGGCTGACAGGTTGTTAACGTAACTGATGATATTCAGAGAGTTAAATGACTTGGCACAAACTGATTGGTTCATGCTGCATATGCAGCCAATGAGCCTACTGCCTTGCATTTATATGACTGGCTAGCATTCACTTGAGATTCCTGCAGCATGCTTTCAGAGTTTCTCTGAAACCCTTCACCTTCCCCAGCTCCACCTGTATAGATCTACTATGGGTTATTTTATATGCTATGTGTGCAGCAGCAGTATGTCTTAAATACTCACAGCACCGTATCGCCATATGCATTGGCAGTAGCAAGTTCCTGTACTTGATTGCAGCAGCAGCAATAATCTACAACTACAGCAATAACCAACAGCAGCAGCAATTCATCAGTAGCATAGCAGATCTAGGCCCCGATCAGACAGAATGCATTTTACGAGGTGAGATGCGCCTTTTTTAAATTGTTTTCGGTTGGCAGTGAGTGTTCTGCGCGCTGTTTATGCTCCCTGTGCGCCTCGCGTTTTCACCGCCTGCAGCGCCTCGCGTTTTTGCAGGAGCGCTCTGAGCGCCTGAAGTTGAAAAAAAAGCAACCCTGAGCAGAAAAGGCACTCGACGTCATTCGTGTTTTTATCCATTGTCCAATCGAATTAATGGAGAGGCGAGCCGAAAAAGGCGAGCCGGTGACGAAAGTTTACTGTTGCTTAGAAAGGCCGGAAACTGCGATGATGGAGGAGAAACTTTTTTTAAGGTTTCTGCTAATATGACAGTTTGCTTAACAGCAAAAAACAAAGATTTTAGAGCGTTCGCGCTCTAATCCTTTGATTAGACTGACAGGACAGCTTTTTGGTGGTTGCTTGGCAACAAAAAAAATGCAGAGCAATGCTCTTTTTTTTAAAGTCACCAAAAAAAAAAGGCAGTGCGATGCGACTCGTGTTTTCAGACATAAAAAATGCGTTTGGTGTGATCGGGGATAAATACATTAACATTGTCATATCCATCACCATGCTAAAATATTCAGAGAGTTGTCATGATTGAAATACATTTTCTGCAAATTTTTGGGTGAACTGTTCCTTTGAGTATAATTTTGACCAGTTATTTTTTTAAATACCTGATCAATTTTTTAATACTATGTACAAGTACAAAGCACAAGCCCAGTTATATGTAGTAATGTAGGTAGCTGTGAAGTGGCATGTCATAATGAGTGAGCATGATGTGGGTAATGTGTGCAGAGGAAGTGAGAGCAGTAAGGTGGCAGGAATACTACACATTTATGGAAGCTCAAAACAGAAATGTGACCACATTGCAAGAATAAGGCAGGAGATGAAAGGGGTGGGGGTGGGGGGGTCAGGATGAGTCGGCATAGCTGTGCCGCAGGATGTTTATATTCCTGCAGAGCACGGATAAAGGTGAGGCTGTGTCGCACCTTCTGCTCACCTGTCACATTTGCCCACCATCGTGATTAATGAGCAGGAGTGTGCATGCATGCAGCCGGACACTGAGAAAGTGTGTGTGTGCGTGTGTGTAAAACATCGAAAGGGCCTGGCGTCAGCCTCCGGAGATCTAAAATGTGTGTACAATGTTATGTAGTAAGCCAAACGACCTGTCGTTAATGCTTAATAGATATGTAAATCATCTTTCTCAAAGCATTTCACATTTAACGGTGGATAAATCCCCTTTAGACACCTGGCCCACCACAAACAAGCACACACACACACACACACACAGCTGAATTTAGAACATCCCGAGGGAGCGCAGAACATTGCATTACTGCAATCTGACAAGTTGGTTTGAAAGTAATGAGAGATTTTTCATGCAAAGCCCATGTGAGTTTGGGCGGTTGAGGGTGAGAAGATGTTGGTGAAGAAGAAAGCAGAAATAAATAGAGGAGAGAAAAACAGAATGTTTGTTCAGTTTTAGATGATTCAACATTTAAACTAAATTCTTGGTTGCTAGGAGGATCTTTCATCATCTTTCATCATGTCTTGTTTAGTCTTTCTGCCCTCAATTTAGCACTGTTTGGACTGGATAAAGTTTACATGGAGAGGCATGGAACAATGCTTTTATGTACAGTATGTGTATGTATGTATGTATGTATGTATTTGTTGTAGCAGCAAGTATGTGTTGTTAGTGTGACCTTGGCTAATATAGTTTTTAGGAGTTACTGAACAAGAGACAGCTTTTTCAAGTGAATTTTATAGAGTTCTGTAATGCATGTTTGTTACCCATGAGTAGCATTACTAATAATGGCATATGTATGCTCATGTTTAATATTCCTTACATTATTTCTCAGTTCACAGGTATTGCAGAGCCTGCACAATGATAATTATGCATGCATGTATTTATTTATTTATTCATTTTTT
>NW_015505417.1:1092160-1180062 GCF_001515645.1 Sinocyclocheilus grahami | reverse complement strand
TTCATTTTTTTTCATATGGGAATCTACACTGCATAAAAATAAATAAATAAATAAAATATCATGCTTTCCCAATATCTATTAGCTTTTAAATGTAGTATTTTTGCATACTCCTGGTTTGATCATATTTACAAATTATAATTTGGAATATAATGCATTTCTCATTGTTGCTTGTCTTCTAATAAATCATTTGTAGAGCATACAAAGAGAACTGCGAAGGCAGCACTTCAGAGCATGTGAATTGTAGAAGCCATTGATACTAAGATGACACATAATAGAGAAAGGGGAGAAAGAAAGGCTGAAAGGTAGACAATCATACTGGAATGTGAGGAACTTCAGATTTCCATCGCATTCAGAGAAGTACTTAACAGTTTTTCGAGTCTTTTTCTTTCACCTGAATAACAGACCATTTAAGGAATAAGATCATTGGTCATTGAGATTGAGAAATGCTCTTTAAAATGCATGCATAGTCCTTAAAATGCGTACATAATCAAATCAAAAAGAATTTGCATCACTAAGTGCATTCATTGATTTTGATACCATGCATTCGTTTTAAAACCAGGGTCACATAATTACTAAAAGGATGTGAATAGAACAAAACACCATGCATATAACCCAGAACATGGAAGAGGGCGGCGTTGAAGAGCTTTTATTATGAGAAACTAATTTTTCGGTGGTCTTTTCATATTAATAAAGTTTATCGTTCTATGAAAGCACACTAACTTTCAAGACCAAGACCAACATGAGCACTTATTGAAGCTAACCTCCAAAAATATTTGTTTTGTGCACTTGATAGACAGCACGCTTTGCAAAGAGGCTGTTATTGAACAATGGGGTGGTGAACGTATATTGAATCTGGTTGAAAACCCACAGAACTAAGTTAGCACTGAAAACTGGTCATGAAGAAGTGAACTTACCATACATTAGGCCACATGCACACTGTAAAGTTTCTGGAGTGAAAACTGCATTTAAACAAAGAGTGAAACCCCTAAATTAAAGTTTTGTGTGTGTATGTAACATCACAGCAACCAAAAACTATGAGCAAAGTAAAGTTTATCTAAACCACCTTTAACAGAGCCACTGTTTTATTTGTTTAGAATGACACTTTGCATGCTCTTGAAGGGTTGCCATGTCCACATTATAAGTTACGCTTATTAAGCATCTTTGGGCTTTGCTTATAAAGCGATCCAGTTTATGGAGTTAGCAGGTTGCAATAAGTTGGAAATGTATGTGGCTTATTTCCAATATTTAGATTTGAGTTAATTATGGGCTTGTTCTTTTTTTTTTTGTAATTTGTTTTTCTAGCAAGATCTGGCAACACTTTCAAAACATACACTGTGATTTATTGCACCGCACATACTGAGAAGACACAATTCTTATATGCATTTAAATATGTCATTCGCAACTATTTTGCTTCCATTTACACTGATTAATGTGGATGCCACTACCAACATTTTTTGGGAGTCAGTTCGGTTTTGAATGAACTGTGTGTGTACAGAACAGGATTAAGCACTAAAAGGTGTAGTGACAACCAAATTTAGCTGTAGTGTATACTGAATGTGGCCTGTAAGTGAGGAAGAAATATTACCCCTTTTAGCTTTCATCATTTTAATTGAATTCATGTGCATGTGTATTTAGACAAGCAACAGATCCTGGAGTCTTTCAACTAAACCATTATGACTCACCGATAGACATCACACACATTTAAAATTGAGACGTTTTAATCTCCGCCACTTTACACGCCACACCTTTCCATGTGCACTTCACTGCACACAAGATGATATTTATTCAAGTTCAGATCTGTTTCATTGAGCCGAAACGGAAAAATAAACAACAAAGGAAGCCCCAGGTTAGAGAATAAGCAGCGGCTGGCGGCAGCGCGAGGCTTGTATTGATCGCTGGCGTTTCAGAGCGTCTGAAGAGCATAGAGAGGGTGTGACCGCAGGCTGAGAGAGGCTATCAGAACACAATCTAAATCAATAACGCCGGCCTTTGTCTGACCACTGTCTTAGAGCAGGGCAGTGTTCGTTTGTATGCCGAACAATTCATTCAGGGATCCAAAGGTGTTTTTATTTTTATTTTTTCGTACTCTGTAGCTGTAGTGCAAAATATTATTAACATTTTATAGTCATTGTATCGTATCAAAACAGGCCTTAGATTGTGAAAAGTGCTCATTCCATACCAGAATACAGTCGATTGTGGAGGGCTGCTCCCCTTCCCATAAACCACTGGGACTCACATTGAAGGAAGGGGATGAAATCTGAAACAATGTGGAGGCTGAAGGTCAAGTTCACTGTCAATCTCAAAATATCCCAATGGTAATGCTTCTCTTTAGTAATTTGTTATTTCCCATAATCGTAACAACGCAGCATTAAATTAACTATTTGGAAGATTTTAGAAAGGCAGCATACCTACAATAACAGCCTAAGACCATTTGTTTTGTACTACACTGTAAAAAAAATTCCGTAAAATTTATGGTAAAAAAACGGCAGCTGTGGTTACCGGAATTTTACCGTAAAAAATACAGTAGCAATGTTTTAGGTTTTACGGTTTTAACTTAAATTTACAGTTAAATACCGTAATTTCATTAACTGATGTAATGTTATTATTCCAACCTATTGAAGTACTGAAATCTGTTTTGTACCTTTGTAATATACTGATCACCACCAAATGCAGGTGCTGATGAGAAAGTCACATGATGAATCAAAGCCCATCACAAGCGGCTTTTTAATACTAACATATATAGAAGGTGCACAGTGCCAATCACACAAACGCTAAACAGCATCATGGTAACACACATGAAACTGAAATAATGCAATAAACATTCATTTAACAACATTAGGTGTAACACACAACCCTAATATACAAAACTGAGAAGAAAAAACTGAGAAGAAACATAATTATTTCAACAAAAAAACATCACATTTGAAATGTAACGCAGGGAATTCTGGGAATGTCAATTTACGGTTATTCACTGTAAATTATACAGTATTTTTCACTTCCAAAAACGGTATACTACCGTAAAATTTATGTCCAATACATGTAATGTCCAATACAGTTTTTCACCGTATATAGTAGGGGAATTTACCGTTAACCATTTAACAGGTTTTTACTGTAGCATTTTTACAGTCTTTTACCGTTAAATTCACGGTCATTTTTTACAGTGTAGTTTGGTAACTATTCCATTATTTTGCCCATTCATTTTAACTACTCACATCGGCCTCCATTACATTTAATGAAATATTTTGAAAGGCTTTTTGTTATTTTATTTTATTTTTCTCTAAGTCTGCACAGTATAACCAGGAAAGGTAGTTTAAAAGCAAACAGGGTCTATTTTGCTGTTTTAACTTCAAATATAGAATTATAGGTGCATTTTTATGTGCATCATGATTTGGTTTTGGTCCCCTATAAGCCAGAGCTACACTGAGCACCCTGGGAAAACTTTTTTTTGTGTCAAAACTAGTTTTTTTTCTAACAAAAATGGTTCAAAATACATAGCTTATAACAACCCTCATAGATCGTTGGAGAATTTAGTTCCCTTTTTGCAATCATCTACAGATTTCTGGCTTTGTGGTTTTAGGGAATAACATCAGGCTGGAGAATCCTCACTGGAATTGACTGAAATGAACTGCAAACTGCAACCATACTCTTGCAGATGTCACATAACACTAAAAGATGATACAAGTGTACACTCTTAAAAATAAAGGTGCTTCAAAAGGTTCTTCAAGCGATGCCATAGAAGAACCATTTTTGGTTCCACAAAGAACCATTCAGTCAAAGGTTCTTTAAAGAACCATCTCTTTCTTACTTTTTTGTAATCTGAAGAACCTTCTTTCGCCACAAAGAACCTTTTGTGAAACAGAAAGGTTCTTCAGATGTTAAAGGTTCTTTATGGAACCATTTAGACATAAAGGTTCTTCTATGGCATCGTGAAGAACCTTTATTTTTAAGAGTGTAATCTGATTTTAAAGTCAACTTGAACGCATTTACAAGTGTGCATAATATGACATATTTCCAAGAATATTGCTATTGGGAATTGGGAGTGTGATATCAGTAAATATATCTATCCCTTGATAAAGATGAATATTCTGTAAATAAGTTATTATATTCCATTCCGTTCCATTCCTTCCTTCCTTCCTTCCTTTCTTTCTTTCTTCATATATGTATTTCCATTTTGTGTCTGTGTATGTGTGTGTTAAGGTCAATAGAACCATTTAGACAAAAAGGTTCTTCTATGGCATCGTGAAGAACCATTATTTTTAAGAGTGTAATCTGATTTTAAAGTCAACTTGAACGCATTTACAAGTGTGCATAATATGACATATTTCCAAGAATATTGCTATTGGGAATTGGGAGTGTGATATCAGTAAATATATCTATCCCTTGATAAAGATGAATATTCTGTAAATAAGTTATTCTATTCCATTCCGTTCCATTCCTTCCTTCCTTCCTTCCTTCCTTCCTTCCTTCCTTTCTTTCTTTCTTCATATATGTATTTCCATTTTGTGTCTGTGTATGTGTGTGTTATGGTCAATAAAAACATGAATAATAAATAAGCCATACATATGTCAATAAATATATTAAATAAAACAGCAAAATACAGTGAAATGTATTTATTTATTTATGTAATAACATTTACAAATTAAGTATGCACAATAATACCATTAATTTCTTATTGTGCATAATTAATTGGTGAATGTTATTTAGTTTCATGAAAGTAAATGTTGTGTTAATGTTGACTTTGAAACCCCTGCAAGAGTGCTTTGTGAACTTAAACAGGTGTTACATTTTAAAACACACTTTTAATGCATTATATTTCCTCTGGCGAATATCAGAAGGAAAGCATCACTGTAATTCATCTTTAATTCATATAATGTGTCATGCATCTCCACTGAGAGGCTTCAGCCGTAGCCCTCTATAAAGGGCTTCAGTGTTTGACCCCATCTCATAGCACGCTGGACAGCTTTATAGCCCACAGTGAGAAACATGAGGCCAGTGAATCATTTAAGCCTTGGAAGAGATGATTAATCTTTGGTTTTATTAGCAAGGTACTTAATAGACTGTTAATGGCGGTTTGATACACTAATCACTAGAGGAACAAAAACCTTTTCTCTCTCTTAACACATCTCTTTAAACCGTAGCCATCACAACATATAAAAGCATCGCTTCGATTGCCTTTTCATGTCCTTTTGTTGCTGTGAAATAGAGAATATCATTAGATCCTCAGCAGTGATGGGGATACGTACAGGCCTGGGTAAAGGATTAGACGGACAGAGACAGACACAGGAAAGACAGCACTTCTGAACTGATTGTCCACAGACTGATGCTTCCTTCTCTCATCAACACGGCATCTCTCGTCTGCCACCTCAAATCGCTTTCATTTTGGCTGTCTTGATTGTGAAGAGACTGGTTCACACTGGTTTGAACCCTGATGGCTTGCCACAGACGGTTCCTGACTTGATTACAGATGGTCAGAGACAGTCAGGAGACTCTCTGGAGTTATGTACACTCTCAGGTTGCGCAGAAAACTTTCACATTCATTTCAGTTGTCTGAGAGAAGATCAGAAGAATGTAGGCTTTTAGTTCTGTAGGTTTCATTTGAACACTGGTACGTCAGCTCATTCAATAATGTTGATATTTGTTTGTAGCATGTTGTGATACAGGCTTGTGATATGTAATATATAATTGTTTTTTTTTGTCCACTATTACGCTTTGAACAATCAGAACAAAATTGTTATATGCAGTAATGTAGTGCCATCTCATGCGCATAATATATTATTTTTAACATAATAATAAAAAAAAAAATCACTTCAATTGTGTGGAAGTTTATTTTCCCTGTAGAGTACAGTAGAGTACAATAGAATAAAATAGAATATATCCGTACGTACGTATGTACGAATGTACGCAATTAAATAAATTAATAAATGAATGAATTTAACAACTATAGGTTTTAATTTTATTTAATATGTAACTGTATTCTTGTATTATTATTATTTAATAATATATTGCAATTTTATCAATATTTTATTTATTTTGAGATCTATGGCTTTTTAGTGTCTTAGCAAACATGAGCACTGTTGGGAATTTGAGAATTGTTGAGATTGCTGGGGTTATTTTATATGAAAATGTTTTTTTTTTATTGTTATATTTATTAGTTTATTTACATATTTGAATTTGTTTTACACATTTATTTATTGTACATATTTTAGTTTATTTTGTATTTCTTTTTTAATACGTATCTTTTTATAAGGTTTTTGATGGCAGATTTTGGTGAAAATTAGTTTTCGAAGTGTTGAGATCTCTTCTAAAAATATAGCAGATAGAGTCTTTTTTTCTGTAGAGTAGAATGATGAAGGCTTATGGAAATGTCTCTGTTTGCTCTCCATTTGTCTGGTAGAAAGACTGAGATAGTGTATGAAAGAGGTCACATCTGTGAATTCTGCCATGCTGTGGGCTCTCAGCAGATGCTGGGGAGGAGATCCTCTGAAGGTCTGTGTATGCTTTCTCAGAGCTGCCGTTGTAACCTGTCATGTTAGGTTTTCTGTGACTTTATTCATTTCATTTTCTCACACTAATCACGGTCCCGAAAACTCACAGTAGAGTGATGTACTTGTGCTGTTCTAAATTATCCTCCAAACTTCTGTTCTGTTTCTGGATTGGATGATGAACCTTCCTAATTAGCATCAGGATTAGACAGAAGCTCTTTTACTTGAGCGTATCATATGTCTGCTGATCATAAATATTTCAGAAAGCTTGTATAAATTAGTGGATGAATTTCTGGCACAGACCTGTGTTTGTGGAATACTTCTCCCAAAAATGCAACCTTGTTGCAAACATAAAAAAAAATATTATTTTCAAGTGATAACATTTCAGTTTCTCACAAAGCTAGCGTATGGCTTCTCAATGACTCAATCAGCTTAATGCTGCTATGAAAATAATACATGACCTTAAGTAAATTATATTGAACATTATATTGTTGTCTCAAGAAACTCAAAACTATCCTCAAAATGTTAATTTGAATTACTACATTAATCTTACCTTTCAAATATCATACTGTCAACATTTCACTTTTTAAATGCATCAACACAAGCATAAAATGAAAATTACTTTGATATATAAAAGATTCAGTTTATATATAATCAGCTGTTACATAACCATGTGATTATTTTAGCTATTGTATTTAATTACCTTTTTTTTTTTTTAACAAAAATGGTCACTTTCTTATTGAAATTAATCTCTGCTTAAGAAAGTAAAAAAGGGTATAAACAAGATAATTATTATTATGCTGTTCTCTAAGTGCTCACCTCTGAATGTACTCTATCACAGAGAAATAATTTCTCTCCAGGTCAAATTCAGCCAGTGTTGTGAAAATTAATTAAATGCATAACAGGAGTTTTCAGAGTTGTGTGTGAGCTAATTATCCATGCATTATATTTCATACCTGTAAATGACTAAGGCTTTATAAATTAATAAACGAACACAAGCTGTTTTTCCTCATCAACATAAATGCATTAAATAATTAATAATTATTTTGATTAGCAATTTATACAGAGCTCAGATGCCAGATCATTAACTTTATTTAGCAGAATATGCTAATTAAACTAAAATATAAATATAAATCACTTATACATCTCTTAAAGGTCAACAAAGTATTTTTTAGAAGCACACACAAATAAATGCACATAATCTATACATAATGCATGCCAATGCTATTATAAGTTATAAAGATATCACTGAGCACCAGAGATTTGTCCCACCGAGCTGGCAGAGAACCTCTCTCTTAGATATTCAAACTAATTTTATGAAAATGAGAACTGTAATCAATTTGGAAAAAGATGCATACTTAGAATGAGACTGCATGAAATTGAGAATGATAATACATATTTCAGATGTAATTATTCTCCAGTCTCCGCTTGCATGTGTAAATGTGTGTGTGTGTGTGTGTGTGTGTGTGTGTGGGTGTGTGTGTGTGTGTGTGTGTGTGTGAGAATGCTGTGGGTGTGCGTAATTGTTCCAGAAAACAGAACCTTCATTTTCGGAGAGATAATTGAGAAAAATAATATATATTTCAGATATATTTATTCTCCCGTGTCTGCTTGCGTGTGTATATGTGTGTGTGTGTGTGTGTGTGTGTGTGTGTGTGTGTGTGTGTGTGTGTGTGTGTGTGTGAGAATGCTGTGGGTGTGCGTAATTGTTCCAGAAAACAGAACCTTCATTTTCGGAGAGATAATTGAGAAATATGGAAAAATGTTGTTGCAAAAAAGATGTCTGGCAACACAAGCGATTAACTTTATTTCATGCTTGCTCTAAACTGAAAGCAGCATGGCTCTTATTAAATTTCCAAACTGAAATTCCAAAATTAGAAACCAGAAAATAATAAGTTCTCAAAAGTCATATAAAAAAAAGCAAAAAATGACCCTCTCACACACCTGCTTCTTAACTCTTTCCCCCACATGCACATAAAAGCTGAAACAACATGTGGTTAACCAGACAAAAGATGCATGGTTAAACATGAATTCTCATTAAATCTCTTTTGATGCAGTTAATCAGTAAATTTGAGCACTTCTCAGGAGTAATTAAGGGGCGATGAAGAGCGGGGACCCCAGGAGACCACAGCTTCGCTCTCCCAGGGGAAAACAGCATCAACATTCACAATTTTGGAATAATCTCCAAGGAAACAGAACCGGAGAAACCAGCTGCAACTGCCCACAAGCCAAAGCCCAACTGAGTTTGGCTTAAAGGTATGGCTCACCTACAAATGAATGTTCTGTCATTATTTACTCACCCTCATGTCATACCAAACCATTTCAGAATTGTTCTGGCAACTCTTTTTCCACAAAATAACAGTTCTATACCCCCCCCCCAAAAAAAAAACTTCATAAAAGTAGTCAACGTGTGCTATATTCCAAGTCTTCTGAAGCCATATTTTATGAAAGCTTTATGTGAGGAACAAACTGAAATTAACGAATTTTCCTCTCCACTACATCAAATGAGATTTCAAAGCTTTGACAGAGGGGAAGATTTTCAGTGACATCTTCAGATGACTTGACCTATATTGTATGGGTCATTGGAAGTAGACCATTCAGAGTTTGGGGTCAGTAAGTTTCTTTTTTTTTTTAATGCTCATGCTCACCAAGGCTGCATTTGTTTGATCAAAATACAGTAAAACTATAATACTGTGAAATATTATTGTAATGTTTTTGATTTCAATATATTTTACTGTATGTTAAATTATCAAAAAGCTGAATTGTCGTAGTGTCACATAATTCTTTAGAAATAATTTTTATATGCTGACTTGGGGCTTACAAATAATTTCTTATTATAATTAAAGTTTATAACAGTTTTGCTGCTTTTTATTTTATTATTAATATTTTGTTAATTAATAAAAGCGTTTATTTGAAATATTTTGTAACATTATAAATGTCTTTACTGTCACTTTTGATCAGTATAATGCACGTTGACTGAATAAAAGTATTAGTTTCCCCTACAGGAACTCGAGCTGCGTAAAACGCTTTGGGAACGCCCTGGCGAGACACTGTACTGAAGCATGTGTGAAATCAGTCCAATAGCGAAGCGAGACGTCACAAGCGGGGTGACATAAGCAACCAGGAAGCATAAAGGCGCATCTGGCAAGCGCACATGTTAGCTTTTGCTTTTCAGCAAGTGCGTCTGTGGTGTGTGTGTGAATGTATGCAAAGCACTCAGTCAGTTAAAAGTTAAGCAAGCAAGAAAAAGAGAAAAATGGCAAAGAGTAAATAAAAAATGTGGCGAGTGGACGGCGTTTCAAGTCGTGTGCTCCTCCCTGCCCACGTTATATCTCGGGTGGGGATACACACGATTTGTGCGTCATCTGTTTGGGAGCGGAGCATGCACGGGCAGCTCTCGAGGGGGCTGCCTGCCATGATTGTGAGCTTCTCCCTCTCCGTGTGCTTCGCTGCCGCCTGGCCGTCTTCGATGAAAGCTGCCAGGCTTGCGATCCTGCTAGGTCCGGCCCTGCTGTTGCTGAGGCACAGCGTCGGGCCACAGATCTGTCACTTTGGGCCACCAAGGAAATGGCCAGAGCCATCGGCCATTCCATGACAGCTCTCGTGGCCACGGAGCGACACCTGTGGTTGAATCTTTCCGAGTTACAAGATAAGGACAGATTCTTCCTGCTGGATGCCTCGTTATCGCCTTCTGGCCTCTTCAGCGGCACAGTAGACACTGTCTTCAAGAGGTTTCAGGAGGCGAAGAAGCAAGCACTCCCTCCCTTGCCGCCCCTAGGTATTTGGGACTGCTGAACGGGAGCAGTCCCAGCCGTCTAGCTCCTCATATCACCAGACCCAGAAAAGGAGTGTTGCGACCCGTACTCCCCCGCAGAAAGATCAGGGGACGGGGCGGTGCTCTCGGCCGAGGTCTTCTAGACAGAAAACAGATCTGCGGACCGTTATTATGTCTCAGAAGACCTCGGCAAAACGAGGGCAGCCCACCCTGGGGAGGAGTGGTACACACCTCAGTATACGGTGCCCGATCCTCCTCAGTGCCCTCAGGAACACTTACTGATGCCCCTGCCACCCCTGGTGCTTCAGGGCCCAGTAGGTTCCGGCGAGCAAAATTCCCAGCTGCCGCCCGGCGACGGTACGGCACAGGAAAGCTCGCCCCCTCAGATGAGGGCACTAGAGAGCATAGAGGGTTGTTCCCTATGAACAAAAACTAGAGGGTTGTTCCCTGCCGGTCAACCGCTTCAGGGCAATGAAGTGGCTCTTCTCGTAACACCAGACGCCAGTCTCGAGAGACTGGTTCCCTTAGTAGATTTTCTGGCAGCGTGGAAACTTCTGCCGAATGTCTCACAATGGGTCCTGCAGACTGTAGAGAGAGGTTACAGAATTCAGTTTGGTTCTTGTCCACCTCGCTTCAATGGGGTTATTCTTACATTAGTGCGCCCTGAGCAGGCTCTGGTATTGGAACAAGAAGTAGAAACTCTCTTGAGGAAGGAGGCCATAGAACGTGTCCTCCTCTCGAGAAAGAATTACGGTTCTACAGCCGTTACTTCATCGTTCCGAAGGAGGATGGGGGGTTGCGTCCGATCATAGATCTGCGTCTACTGAACCGCACTATCAAACGATTTCGGTTCAAGATGCTTACGATCAAACAGATTGCATTTCAAATCAAGTCTGAGGACTGGTTTGTCACGATAGATCTCAAGGACACATACTTCCATGTATCCATTCTTCCTCAACACATGAAGTTCCTGAGGTTTGCTTTCGGGGGCGAGGCATACCAATATCAGGTTCTTCCGTTCGGTCTATCACTCTCACCCCGCACTTTCACGAAGTGTGTGAATGCAGCTCTGGATCCGCTGCGACTCCAGGGCATCCGCATATTGAATTATATCAACGATTGGTTGATTTTAGCTCAGTCAGAGCAGATGGCGGCTCGGCATCGAGATGTCGTCCTCGCCCATATGAGAGAGCTGGGGTTAAGACTAAACGCCAAGAAGAGTGTTCTTTTTCCACTACAGAGAACCACTTATTTAGGCGTGGTGTGGGACTCAACCTCGATTCAGGCACGTCTGTCTCCTGCTCGAATCGAGTCAATCCTCACGACAGTCACGAGAGTAAGAGAAGGCCAGTCACTCACTGTGAAACAGTTTCAGAGGCTGTTGGGCCTGATGGCAGCGGCGTCCAACGTGATACCTTTTGGCCTGCTGTACATGAGAACCTTGCAGTGGTGGCTCAGAACCAAGGGATTTTCCCCGAGGGGGAATCCGCTTTGCATGATCAAGGTCACGCGGCGATGCTTACGTGCCTTAGACATGTGGAAGAAACATTGGTTCCTGGTTCAATGCCCGACGTTAGGTCATGAGTGGCCGCTCTGCCCAGGGTCTGTGGGAAGGCCATCATCTCTTTTGGGCACATCAACTGCCGGGAAATCCTGGCCGTGTTTCGAGCTCTGACACACTTCCTTCCAGACCTAAGGGGGCATCATGTGTTTGTCCGCACAGACAAACACATGATGTGGTCTGCTACATCAATCGGCAGGGGGTCTGCATTCGCGCCCCTTGTCCAAGGTGCCCTCATGGGACCTGGCTGTGGTTCTGGAGGGCTTATTCAATGCCCCCTTTGAACCCATAGAAGAAGTTTCGGTCAAGTTGCTCAGGCTCAAGACCATCTTTCTCCTCGCTATTTCCTAAAAAGGATCGGGGATCTTCAGGCACTTTCTGTTTCGTGCCTGGAATTTGCTCCAGGCATGGTTAGGGCATTCCTTTACCCGAGGGCTGGGTATGTCCCTAAGTTGCCCACTTCTTCACCAGGGCCCATAGTACTTCAGGCATTCTGTCCTCCTCCGTACCAGGAAGTAGGCCAATAAAGGCTTAATCTGGTCTGTCCAGTTCGAGCACTGGACGCTTACGCACACAGAGCTGCCCCGTGGCATATGGCAGATCAGCTTTTTGTTTGTTTAGTCCGCCAAAGAAGGGATTTCCGGTGCTTGCGTCACCCCGCTGGTGACGTCTTGCTGCTCCATTGGACGGATTTGACAAGTGCTTCAGAACGCGGTCACAAAAGGGCGTTCCCAAAGCGACTTCGAAGCAGCATCTCGTGCCCTCGGGGAACCATGGTTACATATACGTAACCTAGAGACGTTCTCCCTCACACATCCAGCTCCACTTGGGCTGGATGCTATGGTGCAGACGGGGTCCGTCTTTTGCCAGTAGCCCCGTTCTGGCCAGCCCGAGTATGGTTCTCGGACCTGGTGTCCCTCCTCGACGGCTCTCCATGGGAGATTTCAATCAGGAGGGACCTCCTCTCTCAGGCAGGGGGCACCATTCTTCACCCCCGCCCAGAGTTATGGAAGTTGTGGGCGTGGCCCCTGAGGGGGCACAGCTCATAGCATCTGGTCTCTCAACTGAGGTTGTTGAGACCATACTCCAATCCTGAGCTCCTGCCACGAGGAAACTGTACGCCTTGAAGTGAAAACTTTTCACCTCTTGGTGCGGACAGCGACTGCAAGACCCAGTCAACTGCCCAGTTGGTTCAGTTCTGGAGTTTCAGCAGGAACGATTCTCCGCAGGGTTATCCCCCTCCACTTTGAAGGTTTATGTGGCGGCCATAGCTGCTTACCACACCCTTCAGAGTGTTCAGTCAGTGGGAAGACACCCGTTAGTTACACGTTTCCTCCATGGCACCCGGAGGCTGAGGCCAGTACAGTGCACTAAGGTGCCCTCATGGGATCTGGCAGTGGTTCTGGAGGCTCTGTGCAAAAGCTCTCTTTGAACCCATCGAAGATACTTCAGATAAGCTCCTCACATTTAAGTCTATCTTCTTGCTCGCTATATCCTCGCTGAAGAGGATAGGGGACCTCCAGGCTCTTGCTGTGTCAGGCGTGGAGTTTTCCCAGGGCATGGTTAGTGCATTCCTTTACCCGAGACCCAGGTATGTCCCTAAAGTGCCCACCTCATTGCCAGGTCCCATTGTACTACAGGTCTTTTGTCCTCCTCCCTTCCAGGAAGAAGGCCAGGAGAGACTCAATCTGCTGTGTCCAGTGCGAGCTTACATTCACAGAGCTGCCCAGTGGCGTAAAGCAGATCAGTTATTAGTTTGCTTTGGTCCACCTTTGAAACGGATTCCAGCGACCAAGCAAATTATGAGTCGGTGGGTGGTCAAGGCCATCACACTGGCCTATGAGTCCTCTGGCCTCCAGTCACCCATGGGGGTCAGAGCGCACTCGACCAGGGGTATGGTGGCTTCCAAGGCCTTATTATTCCAAGGCCTTCAGGATGTTTGTGCTGCGGCAGGCTTGTCCTCTCCGCACACATTCATTTGTTTCTACAGTTTGGACCTGACATCTACTCCAGGGTCCCAAGTCCTTTCGTCTTGATGTGTTCGCCAGATACACACCAGACAGCAACTTGCTCGTATGTCGCAGTGGGTATTCTCGTTCCCAAAGCGTTCGACGCAGCTCGAGTTCCTGAAGGTGAATGTCTCGAGGTTACGTATGTAACCATGGTTCCCCGAAGGGAACGAGACGCTGCATCTCCCTGCCATACTCCCTGCATCCCTGCAGGTGCTTGCTTCCATAGAAGCTAACATGTGCGCTTGCCGGATGTGCTTTTATGCTTTCTGGTTGCTTACGTCACCCTGCTCGTGATGTCTCACTTCGCTATTGGACTGATTTCACACATGCTTCAGTACGGTGTCTCGCCGGGGGCGTTCCCAAAGCATTCAACGCAGTGTCTCGTTCCCTTATGGAACCATGGTTACATATGTAACCATCTATACGTTCTGTGTTAAATTTGTGTTGGATGGATGGATCAGCATAGAAAAGATGAACAACCTTCGCCAAATTAACAGAAGTCCTGTAATGGGAAGAAAATATTTTATAACAGAACGGAGCTCTTCACTCTCATTTATGTCACAGTAATTACGATTCTTGTAAATTAAAGTGTAAATTTCCACCACTAAACTGCTGCAGCCCACCAGATTTACACTTTCCAGTTGACAGAAATTTAGAAAAATTAACAGAGAATTTTTCAGCAAAGGCTAATTAAAGAGAAAATTGTTTCAGAGACATCACCAATACTACCTCACCTGCTGTATGATGGCACTTCCTAATCTTTTTTGCAGTGAACGTGATCAAGTTTTGGAACAACATGAGGGTGAGTGAATAATGATAAAACTGAAAATTTCACATGAACTGTTCCTTTTAATGCGACAATCTCTTTCTAGTCTCACCACAGAACTGCCATTCTATTTAGGTTCAATACATATAGGTTATTAATGGCTACTTGACAAGTGAATGGGAAAGAGCTCAACAATTATCTGCTACGCTAGACTCACTGCATTGAATTCTTCTGACTGCTGGTTAATATATTGTCTTATAGCCTAGCAGGGAAAAATCTGCTTGTCTCACACGCATGCACTCAAACTCGAAGCCCAAAACCTCTCTCTACTGTTTCGTTTTTTCCTCCTGTTATTCCTTCATGCTATCTTTTGTACTCCCACCGGGTATATGATTCCAGTTCCTTTTCTACATATTTATTAGTATATTTTGAAATCCATCTTTACATTATGATAGGAAGAGATTTGAAAGCAATATCTGGTTGTTGCCATCTATTCCTGAGCTCTGTACAAGTAAGCGTGGAGGGAGAAAAAAAATCCCTGCGTGGCCACAATGTAATTGAAAAACTATTTCACTGAAATCATTTCCCTCGAGACCATAAATTATTGAAATGCATAAAGAAATAGCTCCATACTAGCCTGATATGTCTGATCTTTGATACTTGGGAGATGAAAAATCAATTTCAAGCAGATTGGTCCTATAGCCTGATCTTTTGCCAGAGACAGAATATAGAAAATGAACTGAAAGAACTCAGACTTTATGCCTTCATATTTCCCTATCTGCTGGCTACCCGACCAGACAGGTAATTTAGATCAATGAAAATCAGCTCATAGGTGCAACCAACCATGACCAGTGAGACAAATCAGAGAATATGCGGTCGTATTTCAGCTAGTAACTCTAATAAAGACTTGGAATGCACATCGCAGGAATTTCACTTAAAATGGACTGTTAAAAACCCACCGTGATGAAAGATATATCCACTCGCAGGGTTGTTTTGCAATATCGACGCGGCTCATGGTGCTGCATTTTATAATCAGAACTCTGGAGACTAGTGCAGCTAAATACTCCCAGAAAGAACACCAGCATATATCTTCTCCTGTGCCTTTAATACAAGGAAGTGGAGAGCTGAGCCAGATTAAAAACTAGAGAGTGAGTGATAGAACAGAGGGAAAAACTAGAGGTTTGCTGTCAGGTGCTCGACACTCTGCTCGAAAAGAATTCGGATAACTTTTTTTTTTTGCTCTCCCGGTGTGACAATTACCATGAGCTGCTCTGCACCTGCTGGTGGAGGCCTCCATCACGGCCTTCTCCAGCTCTGCTATCTACTCCAAACCAATGGGAGCTCTAATTGGGAGCTTTATGTATGGATAAAGGGGAATTGGGGACACCTCTGCCTTCCTTACTCGGCAATTAGACAGCGCGGACTGCTAAGATCAAGATCTCGGCGATGACTCTCTTTCGCGCATTTCTTCTCTCTTCCGGGCTCACTGCTCCACCCAGACTCTGAGCGTGGATGGTCAGAGGTTTCCTTTGTGGATATGGGACCTCGTGACATTTAGTGTACCGCTGTTTATGGGAAGATCAGGTAGAATGTCATGGAAAAAGGTGGAAAATGAGAAATTGCAACTGTTTTCTTTTTTAGATAGCATGAGGACATTAGACTCACCTTTCTTCAACTGATACTGACTGTTAGCATATACTTAAAGGTGAAGCGTGTCATTTCTAAGCCATTCACAGAATTGCAAAAATAACTAGATTTTAAATATATATATTTCTAAAGGAAATGTGAGTCTAAACGGTTCCTAGTTGGTTGCTACTTGGGTGAATCTCAAGTTAAAGTTTATGATATTGAAGTTTGTATTTGGGGACTTAATTTTGTGACCACAATATCATAAATCTGAGATTTTTATGTATTTTACATCATCTGCCAGGTGAATATTGTACATCTAATCACTTATAAATGTAATACCACACTATCCTCAATAATCCACATGATTTGATATATCATGCACATCAAATCACACAATAGGGTTTTGTAAGTCAATATTTACTAGCCAAAATGATAAGAGCTCAACCAAAAGTTATAGTTGATCATATCATTAATATTTGGAGACTTAATCTAGGGAACACAATATCATAAATCTGAGATTTCTGTGACTATGCTAAATCTAAACATTTAAAAATATAATCACTCTTCTCAACAATCTGCATGATTTGAGAGATCTTTCACATGTGTAGCACATATGATGATGCAGTTGCTTATAGTTCTGGTCGGTCCCCTGTTTGGTTGCTAGGGTGTTCAAATGGGCACTAAGTTATCATGTGGTCATTATATTTGGGAACTGCATTCATTCATGCATGCATGCATTGCATATAGAGTGTGTAAGCAGAGAGAACTATTCCTATTGGTTGTGTTTTATTGATTGTGTTATGTCACATCTAATTTTCTTTTCATATTGCACCTGGTTAGGACACTGATTATAGGTTCGACTAATCTTGAACCCTTAGCAAGCACCACTAATTACTTTTCAAACTGGTTTCCCAAAACACCCTCCACCCGTTTTCTATTTTTCAGCCAAACAGGTTCTCACGCTGTTGGTTGGGCGAGAAATTGACATATCAGGTTGCTCAAACAAACAAAGCAATGTTCTGAAATGTTTTGGATGCTAGCCTAGAAATGGCTTATTTATAGTTGTCTCTGACCATTAAGATTATTACAAGATATTTTTAACACTAAACCATTTGCACATACCACCTGTAATGGGCAGCATCATTTTATGTACCTTGATGAATACTTCACTGATAACTTTTTGGATGAAAAACAAGCAAACAAGAAGTAGAAAATGCATCTTTTTTTTCCCCCATAATAGTGTCATAATTAAAGTCAGAGTTCATTTAAGGGCAGACATGTAAAAAGTAAGCAGTAAAACAAGTTTCTTTCATCAAAAGGAACAACCTGAGGCTTTTTTTAATGATAGTGTTTATCTTGCCTTTTAACTTCTAGTAGTACAGTGTTGGGCTAATTTGCTCATAAAGCCAAACTGACTGGTTTCTACAAGTTGTGATGTGTTTAACACACACGGCATACAATCTCAAGGGCCTCATCTATGAATATCCATGTGGCTCTATAGCGACTCTCATTCACAGCTCCGGCTGCTTTGCTACAGCCTTTAATGTTCGTATAATTCATATTTAAGCAGACGAGTGAAACTCCTCTCATGGGAACATTTAACTTTTCATATCAGGATGAATCTCTTAACATCCCATGAGGGCCATCGTTTCATTGAAAGATCGACACTCTCCTAGTTAAAATGATATTGATTCAGCAGCGTCCATATGTGCTGGATTAAAGAGACAGTTAATGTATACTTAATGCATGTGCGATTCTTTATACTAGCTTGCGTAATGATTTATAGTCTCTTATTGGCCGTATACTGGAAGTAGTTAAAATAAACTGTTGTCTCGTCTGTGTGTCTGCTTTGACTTGACCAGTGGTACTGTAAAATAAAAATAACAATATTGAAATGAGCTTTAATACACTATAGATTTTCCTTTTGTATCCTGAACTAGTTATTTTAAGAAATCTTCTTTTTCTTCTTCTATAATCATATAAAATATAAACAGTAGTAGACGTAGTTTAATTGTAATTGATCATACAATTCCAATTTAAAATAGTATTTTTTTTTAACCACCAATCTCAATACAGCATAAGTATATAGTATATAAAAGTATGTGCAGTTCTATCCCTCCATGGTATGGGATTGTTGTATGATAGTTTATTTTATTTATTTATTTTATTTTATTATTATTTTTGGCTCCCTACCATTTTGTGCTATTCAGAAAAGAGTTACAGCAAATTGATTTGTTGCAATGGAAAGGGCAGTCTTTAAAGTTACCAATAATATGCTGTTAAACCACATGACATCTCACTTTTGCTCTCTCTTTTTGACCCCAGCAGGTCAAGGTTTTGCTGTTAGCTTTGGCAGCTAGTCCCTGTTGGTACTTTTTCCAAGAAAAAAATATTTGTTTTCCTTTCACTACCATTCAAAAGTAGTCTTTTATTATGATGTGTATATATAAATCACATCATTTAGCATAATGCATTCTATTCATATTCCTTGAATTCATAAAATAAACAAGAAATCAATTTGAAAACGTTACTATTTATCCAGTTTCAGAGTTGCCAAGTGATGATCGTTCCCAAAATAGTATATACTTAAAAAAAAAAATGTTTTTATTATGTTATTGGAGATATTATATGTAAAATAGTCCACTGTGAGAACATAATGCGCACCATAATGGGATAACAAAGATTCACAGCCACATGCACACTCACACTGCAATCGAAGAAATTTAAAAAAGGCTTTTGAAGACGTGCGGTGTGTAGGTGGAAAATAACTACATTCGGCATGGGGGATGGTTACAGGATGAAAAATGCTAGAGAAAATAACTCTGAGTGGAATGATTGCTCATCAGCCGGTCCTCTGTTTACTGGGGGAGGAGAAGTGGAGATTGTGAGCCACAAAGCTTTTCACTTTATGCCTTAGCCATACATGTGCTCTGTAAAGACATCTGGATTTGCCTAGCCTCACCGCACAAACACTGGAAATCTCGAACAATAGCCTGCCTGCCACTGACCTCACCGTGCCAATAACATGACAGCAGTGTCTGCCTGAACCTACAAATCCACTAAATATTTGCTCGTTTCTTGTAAAGAAAAGGGGCAAAAAGCATAGGAAATGCTGTCTGTCAAAATCCTGTCTAAACTTCTCACCACAAGCTGGGTGTTAGAGCTCATGTTACTAACCTAAGTGGATGTAATAGAGTCCTTACAAGGAGAACTGCTGCTTGTTGTAGCTCAGCTGCAGTCATTCAACACAGCCAGTGGTGTCAGTAACAAGAAACCGGCTGGTTGTGTAAGTGAAACTGAGGGTTTGTTCACACTGAGTCCAATTCAGAGGTTTCTTTTTTTCCCCCTCAATCTTCAGGACTGCACTGTCCCTTTTTATGCAGTGGAAACTGTTTTGGCCATACAAAACGTTTCGACATTGGACCCCACGGATTTTAATTTTATGCACAAAATGGTTAAAATATTCTTCAAAATATAATTGTCACACTTCAGTCGGGGAGCAAGGAACGAGAAAACGAGGAGTTCTTGAATAACAGAGTCTTTAATAATCCACAGGAAAATCAAGAACAAGGAGAACATTCAACAAGTAGACCCGACCAACAAGAACTGAAAGGACTAGGGCTTTTAAAGGCAGGATAATTGGGGAGGAACAAGACACATCTGGAATCAAATTAACACAATCAACATGAGGAAGAAACCGGGTCACAGAGGCAAAAACACACACAGAATAGTTCATAATCCTGACATAACGCCCCCTCCCGGAAGGTGCGTCCATAATCCTGACAATAATCTTTTATCATTTTACGGTTTGGAAAGGATGTGAGAGTGAGTAAATGACAGAATTTTCATTTTGGGGTATGTCCATCACTTTAAGACAATATTGAGTACTGTTTTTCATAGTATTGACTTAAAGAAATAGGTTGTCCAAAATCACCCTCATGTCATTACAAACCAGTATGATAGATTTTTTTTCTGTAGACCGCAACAAAAGAAATTCTAAAGACTTATATGCACTTACTGTGAATGGGTATTGGAGCTTCAAAAAGAACACAAACGCACCATAAACATATCTTAAATGTGGTCTGTTTTTTCTTTTGTGCTTTAGAAGTCATACAATACATTTCTGTAAAGAAAAGGCAGAAATTTCAGTCCTAGATGCATGCAGTGTTTCTGTGATGCTAGCACTGCATTGAGTGAAGCTAGAATATAGCCTTTCAAATCAATTCTTTTCACCCTAGGATTAATGTAAAACCAGTTCTGAAGTTGAAAGTATTTTTTAGTAGTGCATTCTGTCATAGAATGTGATAAATAACAAATTTGCATGTATAGAATGAGATTAAAGGACTAGTTCACCCAAAAAACGTACTCACCCTCAGGATATCTGATATATAGATGAGTTTGTTTCTTCATCTGAACAAATTAGTAGAAATCTCTTGCTCACCAATGGATCCTCCGGTAGTGAATGGGTGCCGTCAGAATGAGAGTCCAAACAGCTGATTAAAAACATCACAATAATTCGTAAGTTCATGTTTTGTGAAATTAAAAGTTGCATGTTTGTAAGAAAAAAATCCACCATTAAGACGTTTTTAACTTCAAATGCGTCCTCTACCATAATATTGGTTTCTCCAGTGAAAAAGTTGTCTCTTCTGAATCAGGAAAGAAGTGTGCACAAATCAAGCACCATTCAAAATAGTTCCAAACAAACATGTTGGTGAATTTTAGCGCGAGAGCACAACAGGGTATGGACTTTCGAGCTATTCATTTAAGCAAAGATGAGTAACTTTTATATATATATATATATATATATATATTGCAGTGTATCAGAATGTGTCCATAGCAACTGCTCCAAAGCTCCTATATTGTTATGCTGCAAATGAACCGAAGAAAAAGTGTTTTATAAAACTTGATGTGTTATTTCACCCATGGAAGTTAATTAGTTATGTTGATTTGAACTTTGGCACTGCTAACTGTTTAAGTACTGTATGTCATGGAATAAAAGCTGACAGAATGTTCCAACTTATCAAACATGCTGTCCTCACAAACGAGATGGATTGACAGAATGTTGTCTAATGCGAGCAAAATTATGTTTGATCTATAGCACAAGCACAGCAGAACGTTATGTGTTCTTCAAAAAGATAAATGACACTAGATATAGATGAAAGGCTATATATGTTTAAAAAGTACTCTCACATCTGTTTCCCACATCTGCGAGCATGTTTGTGTTTTCAAAAACATATGGATAAGTAGATGCTTGATGAATTAATTCAGCAATGATCACTAAATTACTGATTATATTGCAGATGTTTTGAAGTCCAACTTCAGATGAATCTCATAACTTCTAAAGACCCCTAAGGTGACTCAGGCCGGTCGAACGCTCTTCTGAAGGCAGCCGTTCTTCCATGTGGAGCACAACCTCAGTTAAAGCACCAAGTGCCATTTGAACCCAGCGTTCCGACTGTTGCCAGGGAATCCAGCGAAAGCCATTGAACTAGGATTGTATGGGGGTCAGAACTTAACTGTGAGGGCTTGCAAGCTTCTTGCTAACTCTCCCACTAACTTTTTCTCCAACCTCCACTGGAATCAAGAGGTGGAGACACATCAATGATCTGTTTGATGTTGGTGTCCAGCAGGTTTACTATTCTATCCAATTACCACTGGGTTTTTGAGCCTCTGTTTTGAGTCGCACAGCAATGCCGCCTGCTTTTGGCTTCTTGGTGTGTGTGGTTTTCTGTGTGTACTTTTGTTCGTGTGTGGGTATATTTACAGGTCGCTCTATTTTAATCTCCAAGTCCACAGGGGTTAGAGGAGACCGTCGGCTCAGGATTAGTTTACCGCCCCGACACAGTTGAGGAATTACAGAATGCGTGTGTTTAACGCCAAGTGACAGGTCTGGAGCGGTCGGACGTGGCTCTTTGCCCCCAGTTTAATCAGTTTTTAAATAAGATGCTCCGTTTTGGCTTTTAAAGGAGATTAATATGAATTTTCCCCCTCTTGTGCAAATAAAAGTCCAAAATGCCTTTGGATTTACTGAGAGCCCCTCCGCAATGGCTCAGGTGCTTGACGCTAGTTCATTCTGTGTTTCTAAGCGTGTGTGCAAATATCAAGTAGCTTAATATAACTGGAGGTCTTGTAGAATTGATTCTGGACATGTTTTTTTCCCATGGAAAACGCTCAAGACATTTTACAATGACCTGGCCTAATCATCTATCTATCTATCATCATTCATTCTATCATTTGTTCTATCATTCTATTGATATGCCAATTGTTCTATCTACAGTTCTAACTATCAATTGTTCTATCATTCTAAATATTGATTTTTCAATAATTCTATCTATTGTTCTAACTTGATTGTTCTATCATTCTAAATATCGATTTTTCTATCATTTTAAATATCAATGGTTCTATCATTCTATCTATTGTTCAAACTATCGATTGTTCTGTCTTTCTAAATATTGGTTGTTCTATCATTCTATCTATTGTTCTAACTTTCGATTGTTCTATGTATCATTCTAACTATAGATTGTTCTATTGTTCTAAATATCGATTGTTGTTTTATTCTATCTATCGTTCTAAATATGGATAGTTCTAACATTTTAAATATCAATGGTTCTATCATTCTGTTGTTCTAACTGTTCAGTTGTTGTTCTAACTGAATAATTGTTCTGACTGCCGATTGTTCAATGTATCATTCTAACTATCGATTGTTATATCGTTATAAATATTGATTGTTCTATCATTCTAAATATCGATTGTTCTATCATTCTATCGTTCTAAATATCGATTGTTCCATCGTTTTAAACATGGTTGGTTCTATCATTTTATCTATTGTTCTAACTATTGATTGCTCTATCGTTCTATTGTTCTCTGACTATGGATTGTTCTATGGATCATTCTAAATAACAATTGTTCTGTCTTTCTATATGTCATTTTATACATTGATTGTTCTACAGTATCATTCTATTTATCGTTTTAACTATTGATCGTTCTATTGTTTTATCATTCAAACTATCAACCATTCTGTCTCTTGTTCTATCTGTCTATTGTTTTCTCTTTTGCTATCTATCTTCTATTATGAACTGACATTTTTGTATATTTTTTACTTAAATGGATAAATGGAATGAATGAATGAGACAACATTTTTACAATATTTTTAGAATTGCCAATATAAATGTGTTAACTTAAAGCTGCAGTCCATAAGTTTTGCCTGTTTGTCGCCATCTCTGCTTAAAACCTGTAGTTGCAGTTATTTGTGGAATTATTTTATTTTCGTTTATGGATTAATCTAAAGTTTTGATGTGTGGCTGTCAGTCACCGCACCATTGTGGATACTGTACTTTGGAATCACAGATGCTAAGTCTTTGAAGTATGACCCAAATGAGAATTTTCACTGGAAAATGTCATCTGAACAAGTAAGTAACATGTCTGCCACTTTTGTTCTGACCAACTGAGAAAATAAAAAGCATTACAATAAATCGCGCTAACAATGGTGATTAAATCTAACAATCGTTTAGCTCATATCACATCAAACCATGCAAATTATTATTGTTATACATTGTTCTCAAAATGTTAATATTAACAACATCAGCATTGCGTGACTACGTGTATTTAGTGTATATTAGCGTTAGACTACTGGCGACTATGGGTGAATCTCCAGTTGTCACTGATGATTGTCGTATGGATGTTGTTTCTGGATAAATTTAATTATTTCAGCTGCTGTGAGAAAAGGCTATTAATGACCCGCCACCTGCAGCATCCTCACGTGTGATATAGTCTACTACCCGGGACTCTTTATTTGTGTTTACAGACGAAAGACGGCATGCTTGTTTTTCCAGCGAAAACCTACCAGTACCACTCAAATTAGAAAACATTATTACAAGTTTACCGTTGTGAATCGGGCTAAGGCACGGAGATAGTTTTGAACACTAGCTAGTTATGTACTTGCCCAAAAATTTATTTTGGATCATTTTTACCAAAAAAGTTATGGATGGCATTTTTAAGATATTTATTAAATATGATTAACATAACACATAACACATGCACCAAATCTGGCATTACTATTCTACTTTTTAAAGGCACATTTTAATTTGTTAAATTAGGAAGGAACAAGTTGTCTTTATAATTTCACAATATTTTAGCTATATACATGAAAATGTATGCTTGCTTTTATGAAAGGGGGTGCATCACAAAAGGATCACATTCAGGCATCACTGCTTGGCATCAAATAGTTTTGAATCTTCTGCTTTACACAATCACTATCTTACTGTCTGCAACCTAGTAAAAGATAGAAGCTGAAAAATCAATGTCTTCTCATTGAATACCAATTACTAGTGCACGACTACAGCATGTAGTCAGACTGAATATAGGTGCCATGACTGTCCGGTGGCTGTCAATGAGCGACCTTATGCTTGTTCGTTCACTCTCTGATAGTGCTTATAGCGTGCCCTCTGACGCAGCAGTTGGCTCCTGTGTTTGGAGAAAAGGTGAAAAGCTTTGGTTATCACTTCTCTCCATGGTGTAGTGGCAGGCATGTGAAGGACTGTGGAGTGCAATCACAGCTCTATAACATTGCTGGATGAGCGACTGAGTCAGAAAGTCACAGAACAATGGAGCCAGGGATTATTTTTGTAAGCTTTCGTCCTTGCGATGAATAGGACTCTGGGTAGGTATTACCCAGCCAAACCTTGTGAGCTACACAGAGACAATATGTCATGATTTTGTGCTTTTGTTCATAATGGACATTGTGCATGCATGCGTCAGGCCTTTTTGATTTTTTTGTAAAAGCATTTTGTTTGGGCATGATTAGTCAGCTTTCAGTGAGTGTATCAAACTATTGGTTTGTGTGTTCTGAAGAATATGATTGCGTCTGTGGAAAAAAAAAATCGATTTCTATTTTAAAGGTGCAATAGGTGATTGTCTTCAGAAAAAAATGTTTGGTCTCTTCACATCCCGATAGCAAGCATTAAGTTAAGAGGTCTAAATGTATTTATCTGTGTTTATATATTCTGTGGAAGGCGTAGGACCAAGAAATGTTCGTCCAATCAAAACGCTCGCTCCGAGCATTTTAATTGGCTTTCCTACCTGCCTGTCAACGCATGTATTAGCATACCTCTGTGCACCGGGTTCGTGCAGACAGGATATGTCAGCGCATTCACGCACGCTGTGCAGACAGAGCGAGAATGGCAGACAAACATCAACAACCCGATTTTCCTTCCTGGTATTGTAGTACTTTTAATGTTTTCTCACTGGTGAATGACACATGATGTAGGCAGCCCTGCGATTCCCAATTCCAGTCCTCACACATGTATTTTGTATGTCTCGCTTAGTTAACACACCCGATTCAGATAACCAGCTCGTTAGAAGAGAGCTACGTGCATGAACTGTGTTCTGATCGATATGATAACACAGTGTTCATTGCTCCCTACTCCCTGAGCAGGGGAAATCTGTTGAAGTTTACTTCACTTCGGAACATGGGCTGGAATTGGGAACTGCTGATGTAGCCTATTGTAGTAATGTTGTCTCTGGTATTCTGGTCTGTGAGCGTAAATGCATTCAGGGGGCGTGGCTTTGGACGGCAATTGCAGGGAGGGTGGGAAGTTTGCTTTCAGTGCTATCAGGCTAAAGTTAGCATTTTCCAAGATCTCCTACTGCACCTTTAATATATTTAAAATCGAATCTATTCCTGTCATTAAGCTTATTCAGTATATGCACAGTTCGTTTTGAGGAAACTGTTGTATCAGTTTGAAGTCAAGTAGAAATATAGCTAATGGATTTACAAAAGCACAGCTGTCTCAGATTCACATTGGTCAGAGCGTGTTTCAACAGAAGTTAAACTATCCTCAAGTTTTGGTCATATTTACAGAGCATCACCTTTGCAAACCTTTGATTTTTTCTAACAAATCTTGGCTCCACATTGCAACTTCTAGACACCTTTACATTGAGTTAATGGAATAATTCACTCAAAAATTAAATTCTGCAGCCTTCAAGCTATCCGAGATGTAAATGAGTTTACTATTGTATTTACCATTACATCACTTGCTCACCAGAATGAGAGTCCAGATTGCCATCAGAATGAGAGTCCAAACGGCTGACAAAAACAAAACAATAATCCACAAGTAATCCACATGTCCCCAGTCCATCAATTATGAATGTTAATTGTGAAGCGAAAAACTGTTTTTGTAATAAGTCCATCAAGATGTTTTTAACTTCAAAATGTCGATTCAGACTAAACCCACAGGAAAACATACTATAGTAATTTATAGTAAATAGTATAGTGTTTTTGAACCATACTGTAGTAAAGTGTACTATACTGTATATATTATAGTATTTACAACACTTTGTTAATTAATACAACAGCATATAGTGAACTGATAAACTGTAATAAATACTGTAGTATACTTTAGTTTTTACTAGAGTAAACTGTGGTATAATATACCCTATAGTTGTAGAAAATTGGGTAAAGTAATTTGTTTACATTAAATGTAGTGGACAGCACATTACAGGGCCCAGTTTATGGCGGGGCCCCTCTCTGACCAGAATAGTGGACACAGGTTTGCTACATTTTGATCGGATCTTGGTGGACTAACATAAGCAAACTGTCCAACGCCATCAGATAAAGATGCCAGGACAACAGCCAGACACCTCTTAGAGGGCAAGAAGAAGACCTTTGGTAAAAAGCCCGGTAAAGACAGGACTTCCTATTGGTCAAAATGCAGTTTCTTTCCCTGACCCACCAACAGACTGATTCCTCACATTTTGGTTTGTGACCGCCATAAAAATTCCTTAGGACCTCTGGACGCGGCAGCAGTGGGTGAAACAAAGAGAAATCACAGTGTCCCATCCAAATCCATTCATAACTGTCGTCAAACCTTAAACTGATGCAAACTACAACACTCACATCTCATACTTATTCAGATAAATAAGTATTCTCAGCGACAGCGATGTGTAGTGCAACATCTTACACAAACTCAGCTGTTAATGAACAAATGAATGCATGCACGACAGTTCAATCTTCTTCCATCATGTCTGTACTTAATGTGTTCGTAACATTGCAGTCTCCAGCTTGTGAGGCAGCAACCGATATGACCATGCTCCGAGCCTCCAGCCTGTGAGGAGAGAGATATTCTACGTTTAGGGTCTTCTTCCAGCGAGACACCAACAGATGCAGCATGTCCTGAGTCTCCATCCTAGAGAGACAAAGTGGATTGACCAAGTTCTGAGTCTCTAGCCCAGAGAGGCAGAAGACATACGGACATTTGCAACAAGGTTAAGCTTCGGCAAGCAAACCTTCACTTCTAGGTACTTTTGCTTGCATGTTCCAGGCAAGGACCTTCTGCACCTACTCCAGGGCCACATCTGTCTGTTCCAGATTTTAGGACCCTTCGGAGCTCCAGGAGGATTTCTTTGATTGTGGCTCCTAATCAGTGCTCTAATGTCGCACATTGAGAGCGGTTCAAAGATGGCCACAACGGTGCCACAGTCTTGCGGCCAAAGAAAGCCTATGATACAGAATGATCATCGCACAGTGTGCTTGCTGGTACGATCCACGTTTACTGACCAACCAATAAAAATGTGACATGAAATCAACGCGACATGGCGCTAAAACATAAAACTGCTTACCTCTAGCTCTTATCCCTTCCTCTTTTGCCACTTCCACTTTTTTTTCAGCACACATAAAAAATACAACTGCTAAAGTGTGATTTATCATGCTCTTTTTGTTTACCACTAGCGCATGCTGATGACGTTTTTTCTTCTGTAGTAACGTGCGTCGTAGCGTACGAGTCAATAGGTGTCATCATCGTACAGTCTACACACACGTAGACAGGTTTATAAGATCCATGTCGCACAGTGTGACATGTAGTGATCTAATAGGATTGCTAAAATCGTGCAGTGTGTTTTGGGCTTTATGCACTTTATCCCTTTTTCATTCATGGTATTCATTTAGTAGTTGTTGATTACTCTTGTCTATCTTTTGTTAATAAAATCTATTTTATTACACGTGTCTTCCTTGTGTTGATGATACAGAAAGAGGTTCGACAAGTTAGAAAGATCCCACCAATGTTTCTTATGTGATGTAATCATAACCACACCTTAAGTGACACGTGATCCAAAAATCATAACATCATTGGTGACGCAAGTACCCATCATTACACTATTTCGCCTCCCTAGGTTGGCGAAAGCAAATTCACTACATACTATAGTTGTTATATTACCCCAGCAACTATAGAATTGCCACAACAAATTAATTCAAGTACTTTACTATAGTATGGTTCAATAACACAATAACAAATTCCTAAAGTATTTTTTTGATTTGAGTCCTCTATCCATAATATTGCTTTCTCCAGTGAAAAAGTCGTCTCGTCTGAATCAGGAGAGAAATATGCCTAGGTCAAACACTGTTTACAAGCGAAAACAGTCCAAAACAGTTCTAAACAAATATGTCAGTGGGTTTTGGTGTGAGAGGACATCAGGGGATGGCCTTTTCTTTGGAGAAAATTATTATGGATATGGACTCATATTTTGCTCAGAAGCAATAGTTTAAAGTTAAAATGCCTTAATGGTGGATTTGTTTCTTACAAACATGCAGCTTTTCACTTCACAAGAGGTTAATTGATGGTCTGGAGTTGATTGGATTACTTGTGCATTATTGTGATGCGTTTATCAGCTATTCGGTCTCTCTTTCTGACAGTTCCAAATGTGTTCTGATGAAGAAACAAACTCATCTACATTTTGAATGACCTGAATGAGGGTGAATACATTTTTTTGCAAATGTTCATTTTTTGGGTGAATTGTTTTCTTCAAAATGCATTTATTGTCATATATAATATTTTTGATACAATGTTTTAGTCAAGTGTTGTGCATTTTTGAATACATTTATAAGTGGTTTGGGAGTTAGTTCAACTGAATCATCAATTCAATTCAATTCCATCTCTACCTGGAGTTCCTTGCTCTCTCTGAAATGAAAGATGAGTTTTGTGCAGTGGCAGTGGCCTGGAAAACCACAATAACACTTGAACACAGCCAAAGTCTGGCTTCCTTTTATCTTGAAACTTTCTGGCCTAACCATAACCTCTCACTCTTAGACTCTGTGCTCAATAGGGTGATGCCACCAAGGTGTAAGAGTGTCAGACTGTCACGACTTGCGTTCCATTTTCACACACTCATTTTTTTTCTTTCTTTTTTCAGAGATAGATACTGAGAAAAAGGAAGTATATGTGCAGCATTTGAGTTTTGGATGCACTGACACACCACTTATTGTCCGTCCTTGATCCGTTCAGTGAGATTTTAAATAAACCTATGACCCACGCTTTTCCGTTTGCATACAGTATGCATTATATAAATGTTTTAAAGTGAATGAGAAGATTGAAAGAATGTATAATTTACATGTACACTGAATTTAGCAGCTTAAGACCTTGGCTTAAGTCGTGCTTTTAATTATTTTGAAAGAAATCTCAAAGTAACATTCACCCCATCCTGGCTCTAAAAACACATCTGTTTTCCTCCTCCTATGTTTCTTACAGTCTCATATTAAAACAAATTTTCTTCTTGCGAAATCCACTGGCTTTTTACCCTGTCTCCATCTGTCATAATGGCAATGATTAAAGCCTCTTACATTAATTAACCTGCCTTTCAGCCTATTAATGTCACTGTGTGTACCTGCTGGGATATGAGGGCTCTCTCTTTTCCCCTCTCTCATCCTTTCTTTTCCTTTTTCACTTTGTTTACTCTTCCAAGCGTGTGACAGCATGATGACACTGGCTCTGGCATCAGAAACTTGCTGATGCGTTGCCTTCTTCTCTTCTCTGAGTTCAGTTCAGATTAAAAAAACTTTATTGGCCAGACTTTACAGTTACACTACCTTTTTTTTTTTTAAACCAAGAAAGCCCTGAAAATGGAAAATGAAATGGATGATATAACACACAAACTGTACAACGTATAAGGTCTAGTGAACTTCCAGTTTCAATCAGGCTTAGTTCTGGAATCATTTTTCTATTCAATTTCTCCATAGGGATTACAAAACAAAAAAAAAAACCTTTGAGTCAAACCAACTTGAGCTGATGATTAATTACCAGTTTGCAAACTTTGATTCGAACCAGACAAGAAAATATGAACAATAATTATTCTTCATGTAGCATTATGAAAGACACAATTTAATGAAATCTGACATTAACTAAGTAATTGATTATAAAATAATTTAATCTATTTATTTATTTATTCTTTCTTAAACTGGAATAGTCAAGGAAATAATAAAAAAAAAAACGAAATCATTGTAGAATTATTCAAGACATTTATTTATTTATTTATTCATTAATTTATGTATTTATTTCAGCACAATCGAAATTCTACTGGCGTAAGGCATTTATAAAAGCATATATCATTACTCTCTGAGCTCCTGATGCATTTCTCTGTCTATGTAATGTTAACATGTTATTATTGAAAAAAGAGAAAATGAATGGGATTTTTACTTCTGGAGCCCTGTTGTGCATTATTGCAGTACTGGTAATATTGTTGACTCATGTATGATAAATTGTTTCTGTTTTTCCTCATTTGCAAGTTGCCTTGGATGAAAGCATCTGCTTAACGATTAAATATACTGTAAATTTAACTTTTATTAGGAAGTGTCATAATAATGCAATGCATTAAAGTAACATTCCCCAAATGTCTCTCTCTCTCTCTCTCTCTCTATCTCTCTCTCTAGCTTCCTCAGTTTCTGTATCTCATTCACAGCCACTGTCACCTGCATTATTTAGAGCTCTAGTACCTGTCAGTCCAACACACCTGAAAACCCTGTAAGACTCCAGCAGCTGTGCAGCAATCCTCAACACACATCTCTCTTCATTCATACCTGCTGTGTCTCAGCACTGAATATCAAAGGTGAGGTGGAGAATTACAGTTTGATAAAGACTTTAAAAATATATCTCCTTTAACTGAACAAATCGCAGCATCCAAAGATGATCTAGAGAGGCCTGCGCAGCATGTCATTAAGTTACTGCTAAGACATTAAAAGCAAAGCAAACGTGAACATGAATACCATACCATTTGTCAAAAATCATGGGTATATTCTTATATTATGTTTTTTATAAAAGTCAGTTTTTTTTAGTTTGGCCTGTTTATTAGTAGAGCTGGCTACGGTACACAATTCTATTACTATTTTTTGCTTGAGATATTTGAACTATGAACAGATACAGAAGAACCATACGTTGTTGCGATCGTGTGTTTATTGCTTTCATGTTTCATTTTGCAAAATGTTTCTATGTGCATTTTATTCAACTATAGCGATAACTGGATGCCTTTATCCAGAGATGGTCTTATTATTTGGAGATAATAGGGTCCATGTCTCTATCATTGGAGAAAGCATAATGGCCAGCTTGGATCGCTTGTGCCTTGATAACCTAATAATCACATTACAGTCTTGACATCACTGAATTTCTGCCAGAGTTGTGCGACAGTCAATCACTGTTCATGGATACCATATAAATAAATGAGAAGTGCCATAAACTTAATCTTACCTTTCGCACAATTGTCCGTGATTTCTCTTATAAAACAGCATTTTTGAAGGTATAAACAAGTAGATCAATCCAAAACTAATATTTAATGGCAAACACATTGAAGATTAGCCGATAGGTGATTCATTAAATAATAATGAATTATTTATGTTTTCCCACAAAACACTTGATTCAGTGCAGTAAAGTTTCTCCTCCAATGAGATCCATTAAAAAATGCCTCTGATCTCCTTCCCTGTAGGCCTATGTTGTTGTTTTTTTAATCCATATAAGGGATTTCCTGGAAAGATATATGATTTATCACTTCTATTAGTCTCACTTATGGACTTTCTGCATGAGAATACCCTCTGGCTTTGAAATATACATTACATGAGAGTTTTTAGCACTCCACTCCACTGGGCTCACGTCGCCTTACCCGTTTTGGGTAAAAGTTTCACTAAAGAAATTTGAGGTAAGCATATGAGAATCCATCGATATTTGAGAATCCATTAATACGTTGTGTAGTGAAGCGCTTTCATGATGACTGTACTGGAGTTTATTCTCAGTGGATGCGGCTGAGGCTCATATTTCATATTAAAGGTGCATTTTTGATTTTCATAAAAAAGAAAATACTGTCACTAAGAGATTTTATTGTAAAACAGACTAATTGTGTATGTTAATGATCTATAGTTTGTCAAGTTATTTACATTGTTTTACCTTATAACTAACAGTAACTTTAAAGTAGGCTAATGTAAACAAACAACTATAGAATGCCGGCATCTTCATGCAGATTTGAAGATTTGCTGAAAATGTACTCCAAAATGTAGACTATTTGATTATAATTTTTTTTCAGAGGAGCAGATTTAGATAAATTTAGCATTATATCACATGCTCACCAATAGATCATCTGCAGTGAATGGGTGCCGTCACATGACTTCAGTACTATACTACAATAGTCAACATTTGATGTGGACCAAAACCTTTCATCAAAGTTGTTCTAAAACCAAAATGCATTCTTGTCTTAGGACAACTTTGATTAACTTTTTTGATCCACTTCAAATGTTGACTACTGTATTTTAATCTGGTGAATTATTCAACAGGCTTACATTGAAGGAGTGACCTGAGCATCGACAGCAGAAAGTCATTGAGACATAGACTTTAGACTTGTGTCAGTCAACAGTCATCTATCACTATGATTCTGCAACCATATTTCAGTGCTAAAACACAGTAAATGCCTTAGAAATCATATAGTAATGCCCTGACAGCCACCTAACACCCATATTATTTTATCTGTCACTCTAGTCAAGTTAAGTCAAATAACAGAAGCAGTAATGCAAACTTCATTCTGAAACAAACTTAATTGAGCTATAACAGCTCTACAGAAGACAATAGTGTTGCTTTTCAGCTTAAGTCAGTTCAATGTTGATTCAGTTCAGGTCAATAAATCTTGCAAAATTCATCATTTATGATTATTATTATATTATATTATTTATTATTATATAATATATTATTATTATTATTATTATAGAGGAAATTATATTCCGCTATAAAACAGCTGTACAGAAGACAGTGTCATCATTCATCACAATTTAGTTGAATCTGTTAGATCTTCCAGTAATAGCATTTTTTATGAGTGAAAGAAAAACTAAAACTGTTTAATGCAAGTTATTTCACAATCTGCTAATTCGAGCCCATAACCTGCAACACTGCGTGTCCCTGTAATAGTGAATGCTCTGGCAAAGTAGCAGCGTTCCAGACCACAGCTCCCTCTCTCTCTCTCTCTGTTTCTCTCTGCTACCAGTTATATTTCAGAAAGGTTCCATTCTGTGTGAGATCCCATAGAGGTGAATTCTAAAGCAGTACTTCTCTTAAATTAGTCTGTTTCTCTTGATAAAGTGAGAACAGCATAGACTTGCTCACCTCATTGAAGCAAATCCTATAATGCATTGTGACAAGTTCAGTGAAAAGAATCCATTCAAGTTGGCAGACGAAGCAAGATAAATATCAATTATACATTTAATTAGTTCAATATTGAAAAATAGTGAATAGCGATAAATGTGGATTATTTGTTTTACCCAATAACAGTGTGTGCTGCATATTTGTATGCTTATAAGAGGATCATGTCATAAGGTTAGAATCATGCTAACATCACACTTTATTGAAATGAGTAGATTTTGTGAGTTGAGTTTCTTGTGCAATTCTCATGAGAACTACTGCCTAAACAAAGCATTTCATATCAGCCACTTATGAAGTTACATTTCAGTTAGGATGTAGGATGTTGACTATGTAGGCTGTATACACCAACATATAATGTATATTATTAAATCATAATTTTATTGATAAAATGAATACAAAATGTACACATTAAATATAACACTAATAATAATATTAATAATAGTTGTATTCATTTTTTATTAATAAATCATTATTTATTGTTATTCTTTATATTAATGTTTTAAATAAAATTATAATTTAATCATCTAAATTAAATAATAAATAAATGACATTATTAATAATAATAATAATAATAATAATAACAATACATTAATAATACAATAATAATAATAATATGTAAATATGCATATTATTGTTGTTTTAATAATATAACTGGTTTCCCTTTCCCAGACCTAATTTGTTATTGAAATAAAGATGCAGTTGGTGTGGTGGAGGGAAGCATTGTTGTCATATCATGCTGCGATTGTCAAGATCAAATAATCATGCACTTTTATTTTTTGTTCAGAAGCCCTGATTCACCACTAGTGTGCAAGAGCACCTGTATCTGAAGACCCAGATCCAGTACCAGATTTTCCCAGTGCTTACATGTGATGAGTCCACTTCCAGACCTCCCTACCTGGCCGTAAAGGTGCTTTGCAGGTTTATTCACAGGTTTATTACCTTTGACATATATGATTAACCCAAAGGAGCGCTGCTTGATGTGGAAGTTGTTTTTCCCGCAGGCCAGAGAAGATCAATAGTCTTTGAAGTATGTTTGTATGTGTGTTGTGTGTGTGGGCGAACAGGCTTCGCAGGAGAAATCAGACCTGTAAAGTAGTCTGATGTTGGCTTCTTCTGCGATCTGACCTCCACTCTGGTGAAGTGCTACTGATCCAACGACAAATCCCTACATATAGATGTGCATGTGTTTGCATTTGTGCATGTGTGTGCATGCATACTAACCTGGAGCGTGTGTAGGTGTGTTTTGCTGTATGCAGGCTCTTTGTATTTCTTTACTGGATCAAAAGTGCAAGACTCAGAACTGATCTCAGTGTGTCCCAAATTGTTTCTTTGACTGATGTGCAAATCACTTCTTTACATTCTCTTTTAAAGCCGATTTAGTCTTTCTCTAGTTTCCTCTCTTGTTTTCTTCTCTGAGAAATATGATTATTCGTTTCTCTTGAATCACACTGCAAAAATCTTCTGATCAGTGTTTTTAATTAGTCTTTTTTTGATCGGCTCTTTTCCATTACAACATAAAATTTAAAAAGATAAAAGTGAACATCTTTTTAAAAATGTAAATTTACTTGAGAAAGTATTTTGTGTGTGTTAGATTTATTTAGCCAATGGGGGAAAGAGAAATAATTCATAATTAATAATCAAACTGCATGTCTTTTGTACATCACCCTGTTTTGAGTCGGATTGATTGGTTCTTTTATGTCTGTAATGCAATTTAATAATACTAGTAGTGCACTTACATTTGAGCATTTCTGTATTATTAATTTAGCAGATTCTATTGTCCCCAAATGAGGGAAATAATTCAGGAAAAATACAAACACAAAAGATTAATCACAAGAAGTCAACAATTTCATCAATGCCACAATACAAAAATTAGATTAGATGTCAATTTACAATCATCACAATTCTTATTTGTATGGACGGACTGATGTGAATAGAGTGCTGGGGGGGAAAAAAGACTGATTGATGGACAGATACAAGCACACAGATGGTCAAACAGACGCACAGAGGGAAAGAGAGAGATAAATAGATGGATGGATGGATGGATAGATAGATAGATAGATAGATAGATAGATAGATAGATAGATAGATAGATAGATAGATAGAGATTTTCTCATTATTAGATTATCTGAGAATGATTCTGAAAGAACCGCAAGGGTCAAAATAAAACTGAGACCGCAGGAAATGTGGACAGAAATGCAATTAAACAAGTAATATCTCATGAATGTGCTGTGTAAGTTGTTCCTGAATCTCCAAAGGTCGTGTCTATTCAATTCAATCAATTCAATATCGATACCCATCACTTTTCAGCTCCGCAAACAACAGAAGAAGCTTGGCCAGACAGACATGTTAGTTTAGCCACTAATCGCTGTTTCATAGAGTGATGGAGACATTATTGAAAGGTCGTTGCGACCGTTCATCCGTTCGGAATGACTGTCGGGCTCTTCATTACAGAGCATTCAGCAGCGAGCGCCCGTCTTTCTCGCTGCGTGTCTTATTGGAGCTCGCCGCGCGGTGGCACCGTGCGTCAGCCCCCTCCGCGCGCACCGCTCTCTCCGATCCGCTGCTCATATGATGCTGGAGATCTTCAGCGCAACGGGCCGGTTCCTGGGCGGCATTCAGCGATGACAGTTTGATATCTCACGAATACCGTTTCGCACCCTCATACACAGCGGAGCTTTACGCACAGCATGCTTCGATTGGACCAAACGGCACCCGTGGCGCACTGAAACGGGACTTGGAAAGTTACTTAAACCGAACGAAGCTTATTCTGTATCTGGGCGGACTCCGTGAACGGGAGGTTCTTCACTGCAAAAGACTCGTCTTGGGGATAACAAATAGCAACGCGCCAGGAACAGAACTAACTTTTTGGTTTACATGAATGAGAATAGCACAGCGTCATTGATTATGAGCGAATTATCACGCCTCTAATCATATCCTGGGGACCGTTATCAACAGTTCGTGAACTAGAGGCGTTTGCGCTCTGGACTGGGAATATACTGATTGATCAAACATTTATCAAGTGAATGCATGAGAGTAGAGACAGTGGATGAACGGACAAAAGTCTGTTATCAGTCTGCCGTGCTTTGGAGTCGTTGACTGCTAAACCTGAAGTTTTAACATACTGTTCACAAACTCACACCTACAAAGGAGTTTAACAGTATTGAAGTTTAAGATATAAATGTGAAGGATTAGTCTCTTGAGTCGCACAAGACCTCGCACAAGACGCGCCAGAGACACTCAGAACATTACGCGCACAACTGTGGCTGAACTGTGGAGGAGCAACATGTGCCGGACAAAAGCGTTCAGTATCTCTCCATCTGCCTCTCTGGCAATGTTTGGGAATTCGGGTAAAGCCAGAAAGAGACCCTGTTGGATTGTAATATTGCTGTCGGTGCTCCTACATCTGGCGTCAGCACAAGGTAAAGAGCGCTTCTTTAAGTTGCTGTGTAAAGGCTGGAAATGAACTGTCTCCAAAGACCCTTAAAAATGCAGAGTGAGCCTGAGGGACTGTAACATTTAACCTTGACTTCTGTAGTCATTTCATTTGGCTTAATTACAGTTTAAAAGGAACATGAAGCAAGGACAGCTTGTGTTTAATTATAAATCATAATACATACAGATGAATCAAGCATGTACAGCATCATTTAACAGTAAAGAATTGTCTATTCAGTTCTTAATTCACAAAATACGTGCCTCTTGCCCCATCTTCCCCTATATGCGAGATATGTGCCAGCCAGCTCTATGCTCTCTCTCTCTCTCTCTCTCTTTTATCTCTTTCTCATGGACACACTGTACAGCAGTGCTTGTCAATCCTGGAGAACCTACCCCAGAACTGCACATTTATCTCCCTTATCTGACACACCCATTTCAGGTCTTGGAGCCTTTAGTAATGAGCTTATGATATAAATCAGTTAGACCTCCAAAATGTGCAGTACTGGATTTATCCAGGACCAGAACACAATCCTGTACCTCTATTTGCAGTCACTAATCAATAATTACCTGCATTTAGAAGTGTATTGAAGTCCATACCACATGCAGCAACTGTGCGTACCACAGGTAATTAATTATACACGACATGGCCGCGGAATTAACCAAAGCCAATTAATGAGACTGTAGATTAACCATCAAAATTAATGAACTCCTTGCCTGTTTTATGACTGCACATAACAGAGAGCTCCGTTAAAATGAGCTCACCGGTGGCATCTTGGAAAAGTGTTTTTATAAGGTGCATGTTCATCAGATGTGCATGATCAGTGCTGACAGACTCTTAATGTGAGATTTTATGATGGGATGATTCATTATTTTTTATGAGGACTTGGAAAAAGTGCATTTAGGCATGCAACTAAACTTTTGATATGTCTAGATGCATTAAAGTACACAGTGTGAGTGAATGAGGAGCACAGAGCCCATATTAACACACACACACACACTCACACACACAAAAAAACACACACACACACACACACAAACCAACACACACACACACACACCACAACAGTTTTTGCTCACCGGTGGCATCTTGGAAAAGTGTTTTTATAAGGTGCATGTTCATCAGATGTGCATGATCAGTGCTGACAGACTCTTAATGTGAGATTTTATGATGGGATGATTCATTATTTTTTATGAGGACTTGGAAAAAGTGCATTTAGGCATGCAACTAAACTTTTGATATGTCTAGATGCATTAAAGTACACAGTGTGAGTGAATGAGGAGCACAGAGCCCACATAAACACACACACACACACTCACACACACAAACAAACACACACACACACACACACACACACACACACACACACACACACAAGGACGGTTTTGTTCACTACCTTAATGGCAATATTGACAATTAGATTTTTTCCTAATTTTGAAGGCCCATGCCCCCCCGTCTGGCATGGATTTATGCTACTGAAAAGACAGAAAGTAGTCCATTGAGTTTCTCTGCATGCAGAGTGCAAGGCGTTTTAACTGGCCACTTGTGGTAATTTGCCTCTCTTCTCAGCTGATGGCCTCAAGCGGGGGAAATTGTTTTCGTCAAAATTTTGCAGACAGCAGGCGAGCGACAGAAGCTCGTATGAGCAGTCGCTTCCGTTCATTCTGCCTGGAAAAAGATAGAAGCAATATACTCAAATCTCGTGCATGGGAAAAAAAATACATTTGCTGGGTAGGCGATGCTGGCTCAAATGGAAATATCTACACAGGTGCATAAAAAATTTAATATTTTCTAATATTTCCTTCAAGATATTTTCCCCGCTGTAAGGCAGCGCTGCTGAAATGTATTACTGAAACTTTCTCTCCGGTTGACGGTTTTCTCCAAGTGTAGCTGGGCTGCTTAGGTAGTTGTTATGCAAGCACAGGTGGGAGTGTTGGGAATGCGTGATAGCTGCAAACACTAAGCCCTGGATCGGGAAATAGGCTGTTCTGTAATGCTGCCTAGGGAGGAAACCGTGGCAAACTAGGACGTGCCATATATCCATCATTCATGAGTGTATGCTGTCTAACCTGACATTTACAGTAGAGTGATAACTTACACATTGGGAGGATTAGGCTACCAGTTTGTGTTTGTGTGCGTGTGTGTGTGTGTGTGTGTGTGGAGGGAAAATGGAGCGAGAGGAGAAGAGAGAGTGAATGTGTGTTGCTATACTAACCTTTTTCACAGCATCTAATGCTCGTGTTTTATAATGATCTGTGGCATCGATTGATTCAAGTTAATTGTCTCAATCCTCACAGGTTTTCCGGGGAGCGTTTCTGGGGTCTGGGACTCTCACCTAAACATCATTAGAACAGATTCCCACCTCATCTCTTATGAAGCTCTTTGAAACTTGCTGATGTTTTAATGAGAAATCCATTTAGTAACTCCCAACTGACGGAATGCAGAAGCCCCCATCTGAGATAAAGTAGAAATATACTACCTAAGCAGAACCGTAAGGGCTTTATTTTGACTTTCATTTTACAGACTACATAAATAAGTGTTTAACCGCCATACAATTTAAATTCAGTTGGCCCTATTTACTCATCCTTATACCATTCCAAACCTGTATACTCTTACTTTCTCCATGCAATGTATTTTGCTATTCTTGCAATACAGAAACATAGTGGCTATAGGCTATAATGCTCCAAAAAGCACTACAGCTAATGCAATTCATGCAACCCATGTGCTATATTCCAAACTTGCATTCAAAATTGCATAGCGAGTAGGTACTACATTTGATGAACTTTGCGATATTGAAAAAGAGTGCTCTATATTGTATGAATGTGTGTAGTATGAATTAAATCTGGATGTACTAAATTCGTCACGTTGCCATCACCTTCTCTGCATTCACAATGTCTTTCTCATGGCCTCATGGGATAGTAAAGTGTCCATTGGATGTGCACTCGCTGGAAATAATAAGTCATCCGGGAACTGTTTTTGAATACTAGGAAATCAAACAAAATGCTTATTTCACATAGTGTTTTTTACTTACTAATATAGTGCATGAAATCTAATTCAAATTCATAGTGAAGTATGCATATTTGGGTGCAAATTGAAATTTCACTGATATTTACTGATCATCATTGCAGTCAAATTATGTTTCAAAACTGAACATCATGACATTTAAGAGCCACAGCAAAGGTGAAAATTATCAGTAAATGTCTGTAGGTTAAGACAAAAGGTCAGATTAACAGCTTTTAGTAGTTGCACCATGCCTGGTTAGTAGATGGCGTTTGACTAAACCAAACATTAAGACACATATGGGGCCAGATTTACTAAACAGGGCAAATTAGCATTAGAGTGCAATTCCATAAAAGCGCCAATAGAAGGGGAAAATTCTGCGGGTGATTTACTAACAATGTGCACATTAAAGAACACAGATGCAGCCAGATCATTTTCATAATGACCAGCACAATCTACCAATAAATAATGGCACAAATACCAGTAATTTGACTAGCGCAAACTTTAATGTAATTTTAATACTCCCATAAATTTTGCGTCTGAAAGGGACACTCCTACAAATGTATTTCAATAAGGTCAGGCACAAAAATAACTGTGTCCACGCCTTTTCAACGATAATTGTTCACTGCATGTCTTAGTAAATCCTGACAGTACTATTTTAACACCAAAAGATGGTTTGCGCTGGCGCAAGCTGTTAGTAAATTTGGCACATTATGTCTTATGTTTTTAATTGGATTCAGATACACCTTTTGAAATAAAAGTTCCAAATAGAGGTTTTCGCAGCAGTGCAGGGGAAGAACCGTTTTTGGTTACCCAAAAATAAGAACCTTGCAAACAGTTTTTAAAAAGGATTACTTTTTTTCTTTAAGTAAAGTACATTTTAATAATCTAAAGAACATTTTTCTACTACAAAGAACCTTTTTGGAAATTATAATTTTTTCATGGAACCATCGTTGCCAGTATGATACCAGATCTTTCATGCAGTTAACAAACAAGGAGCAGTAGATCTGCAGAGCTTTGCCCGAAAGCAGGACTATGTGTTTGTAATTCAAGAAAACAAGACCATTTTATAATACTCCCAATTGGGGGGCGAGGAGATTGGCATGTGTGTAAATCATTTGACTTCAGTAGATTAGCTTCATTAGCATGCTGTTAAATTACGTGTTTCACACTTGAGATTTCAAAAGGAAGACTGTTTGATTAGTATGGCAGAGTCGAGACGGTAACTCACCTGGACTTGGTGCGGAGCGTATTCATCATCCCGGCAAAACAGTGAACTAGAAAACCTCGGCGCTGAATGTCATTCGGAGTTTGAAGTGAAGGTGATGGCACATTGATTAGAGGTGGATGTGATTTGATGATGCTCTTCAACTGAAGGCCTCGTTGTTGATGTGCTGTCGGTTTCTCCGAGCGCTCCAACACCCATGACGGTGGATGTGAAGCACTTTTTCTGTCAGTTATACTGCGTATATATCTAATCCATAGTTGGCTTCTTCTCCTCTGACCTTCTCCCAACATTGACAAAGTTAGATAAAAAACAGAAGTTAAGCTTAGGATATTTCAAGTTTGGGGGTACATAGCAGTTTTTTTAATAAATCCAAACTGATGGATTGATTCATACGGTCTGACCTTGGCAAGTCCCTGAGATTTCAGCAATGGCCTGTTAAGTTGCTTACTCTCGGCACTTAGGAAACCTGTTCGCAAGTACAGATACATTTGAGCCCTCGTTGGTTGTTCATAAATTTGAATCACCCAAAAACTAGAAGACAGAGGGTAGGAACTATTGATTAAGTGTCTTTTTCTTTACTCATTCTTCTTGAATCCTCTCCTCCATGTTAAACAGGGCAGGTGTGAAACTCACCCCTCTTACTCCCTGTCGGGTCAGCTTGGGTCTGGATGTGGGCCGCTGTCTTCTTCGGACATACTGTTGCCTTGGGCAATGCCTCTGGCCGTTTCAATGTCTGAATACCAATTGCTCATAGGGGCTTGATGTTACCCCCGAGGACTACTCTAGTGGTCCCCATGAGTGGCTCAACTTCAAATCAAAAGTGAGCTTATCACTCAGCCCATGACCAAACGTATTCCGGATACCTGGAAATATTTTCTTATAATACGGATACCGGAGTGATAAGTGATAAGTTTAGTGTGAGTACAGCAGAGTTGAAAGGGGAATTTACTGAATTACATTTCAGGGAAATTCAACAGGTCATGCACTGTAAAAAAATTGTGGTTGTGGTTGCTGGAATTGTATGGTAAAAAATACGGTAGCAACATTTTAGGTTTTACTGTTTTAACTGATAAGAAAAAACCAAGAAGAATCATTTCTACAAAAAAACATCAAATTTGAAATGTAACGCAGGGAATTCTGGGAATGTCAATTTACGGTTATTCACTGTAAATTATACAGTCTTTTTCACTTCCAAAAACGGTATACTACCGTAAAATTACATGTAATGTCCAATACAGTTTTTCACCGTATATAGTAGAGAAATTTACCATTAACCATTTAACAGGTTTTTACTGTAGAATTTTTACAGTCTTTTACCGTTAAATTCATGGTCATTTTGAGAAATGAAGGATGGTACATGGAAAAATAATTTTTTTCTTCTTCTTCTAAATGTATTAATATTACAGTAAAAGTCATTTAGAATGTTACAAAATATTTATATGTCAAAAAAATATTGGTCTTTATATTCATAACTTTGTATTCATCAAATAATCATGGTTTCCACAAAAAGAAAAAAAAAGCAGCCCCAGCTGTTTTCAACACTGATAATTATGTGAAATATCATTATTATTAATTCATTTATTTTTATAAAGTAATAAGTAAGGTCAGTTTCATTGCTTTCATTCAAATGCTGCTATATTTAATACATGATTGTTAGCTTTTGCTTCCCTTGAAATGTAAATTAGTAATTAAGTGAATTTAATTGATACGTCACATCAATCAGAAAGGATATGCTTTGCATTAATTTTTCATGTTTTAAGAGTGACAGTAAATTACATTGTAAAATATGCATAACCATTGCCAAAGTGATTAAGATATGATAAAGTCTGTTTTATGTTTGGCATAACGTGCATCTGAACTCTCTGTCCACTTTCCGTTTATTTGTTGGCATCATCAAATAAGATATTATGAAAACAATATTATATTTGACTGGTGGCCTCTTATGATAAATAACCGGTCACTGTGAAAGGTTATTGTATTAGACGCAAAATGCAGCAATGTTCTGTGATGTATTTTTTTTAAATAATGTACTAAAAACTGAAACAGAAGCCATTAAAGTTCACACACAGTGTGTGAGCAGCATATTTTCCATTGGAAATATCAAAATATCTGCAGTTCAACTCATATATTTTACATTATCTGTGCTTTTATAAGAATGCAGAAACAAAACCAAGTATGTTCTTAATTGTACCTCAGCGACAGCATCTGGAAAATGTAGAGAACAGAATATGGAGTCACAAAGGAAAGGGCTTGTTCTGTCAGATAGGTACCTCATAGTTTCCCGTAGAGCCTAATGACTCGCTGTGTCTCAATTCACCTGGGGAAGTGTAATGGAGTCCGCAGAATAGAAGTAGATATACATAGCGCCAGGTGAAATATTGCATCCATTTTGGAGTGCTAGCACAGAAGTCAGCAAATATTAAATATTTGAAAAGAAAAATACGTTTGGGAGAAAATTAAAGTGAGAAATAAAGAGCGAGACGGAGCGAAAATGCATGTGAGCACAGTTTTCATTCTTGCTAATCAGATAATAATAACGTGTGTTCGCTAAATCAAGCACAGTGTAATTTATCTACCTACATTCATTATTCCACTGTGTTCTGCTCTTTTCAACCAATCTGTTCGTTTTATGATTAGACGCGCTAATACTTCAGTCGCAACGTAAAAAGAAGGCGCGTTTAAAACGCTCAGACAAATCCATTTGTGATTAGAGCTCCTCGGACTCAAGCATGGCCAACAAATGCAGACAAATGGACTCACACACACAGACGCACCCCCGAATACTAAGTTCAATGACTGTGCCAGCGAGGCATTTAGCCATGGTGCGTGTTTTAAATGGTCTCTCTGAGCCCACTGAAGCAGGCATTATGCTTCTAGTCAGTTGAGTCATGGCCTCTGAAGCTGTGACTGCACTAGGATACGGATTCAGTGCCAGACTGGGTGTTGCGCAGTAGGGATGCACTTTGGTTCCATGGTTTCATTTAAAACAACTGGTTTAAACTTGAAAGAAGGTTGCTTGGCAGCTGTCATTTGATTTCTCCACGTTGCCAAAGGTTGTGACATGAACATGCAAACATGCAACGCGTCATACGAAAGTGGTGTAATTAGAGAAAACTCTAGATTCGGATTGTTAAGTGTGTCGGAATAAGCAGAAAAAGATGAGTGTAAGAAATAAAAGAAAAAAACACTAATGATGCTGATAATATCGTACTCTTGAGAAAGTTTGAGGAAGATGAAAAGAGCCGAGGAGGGGGGCACTCAGGGGTGCCGGTGAAGGGCTGTAATTGATGCAATGGCGCTATTCGCTGTCGTTGCTCACGTTTCATCTGAAATGTGCTTATTGTCACTCCAGGGGCTCTCGGGTTTTTCGTTCAATGTATTCCAACCTTTTTAATCTGCACTTTTGCTGCAGTTGCTCTTTGAAGTCACATTACATAAGGGGACTGCTAGAGGTTGCTTACAAAAATGATATAATAAAAGATTCTGTGCAGTTTCTTTCTTGCCTTACCTCCTGCTTAGCTTCGACTGCATGACTTGGATGTGTCTTGATTCTGGGTACGGTTGCACCAGTGTTCTTAAGAATTTTCTGAGACTGGGATGTGAAGTTCACACCAGGGTAATGGTTGTATTATATATCTATATAATTATAAATCAGTAAATACATTTAGAAAGTTTCATTGATAACTGTCAGTGTAAATACATAGTTTCTATTAAAATAAAACATATAGCTATGAAATAAAATAAGTAGTATATTAACATATGCAAGTAATATTAAGAAACCTTATGTAAAATGAAATAAAAAAATAATTTATTTGGAATTTTCTTTGATATTTAAAACCTTATTGTTACCTCACACATAACTGTCAACATATATATAAATATAATTTAAGAACTGGTAATTAATTATATTACTCTTGAAATATGGTATACAATTTTATAACTATATATTTAAATATATAGGGCCTACTGCATGTAAATTTGTATAAATATATTTAGAATATTTAGAATAACTTTTAGAATATAATTTAATATTATAGAAATATAATTTAAAAATATTACTGAAATATGTTTCTATTAAAATACAAATCACGGTCATGAAATAATAATTAGTATATTTAAATATGCAAATAAAATTAAGGAACTATAGGTAAAATTAAAAAAATGAAAAAAAGCAGTAATTATTTTGAATTCCAATTGATTGATTGATTGATTGAAACCTTATGTGCATAAGCAAATCAATCTACTCCAATTAGTCTGAATTTATTCCTTCTGTAAATATTTTATTTATTGATTGGGTTACATTTCAAGTTTTGTGGCGCAACACAAAATATTTTCTAGTACATAAATTGTACCTTAGTGCCTATTTATGCCATAACTATGCTAATTTTCAATGTTCACAGCTGGTGTAACCAGCCCCTGGTCTGGTATTGCCTCTGTGGAAATTTAGTCCACAAGCCGAGACAGATGGTTCATGGCTTGAGCCTCTATGAGGGCGTCTGCATAGTGACCATTCTAGAGTCTCAGCTGTTCTCAGGTTGTGTAAACTGGCCCCCAGCTGACCTGGTTCATGGCTCAGTCTTTCCAATCGCTCTTTGATAAAGTTCCATTTGCTTCTGAAATCATCCCTAATGAGGAGCGTTTTGTGATCTCCTGTGTGTAGGAATATTAGTGGGCGCACGTTAACCGACTCTGTTGTGGGAGCGTTAAGCTTTGAAATGTTGAGTCAATGCTGGGCTCTTTTCCATACAGTGCGTTTGTGCCCGCAGTGGGTTCTTTGAAGTTACAGGTTTCTTCCTCTCACTGATGTTGGGCTTGGCCTGAATCAAGGCAGAACTGTATGAGAGGGAGGAAGGGGAATAGCATTTCAGGATGTGCGATAGTCAATGACACGCACAGTCTGTGTGTATCTGATGCTATCGCCACACCCAACCGTTTCAGCATGGAAAGCTTTTTCCCGCCCCCATTCTTCCCAAATGGCTTGGCTCCTGCAGTTGGATCTTCAGGAATCACTTAAGCAGAACCACACCTGGATATTGTAGCATTTATTACAATGCCTCATTGCCCAACACTGAAAATACAGCAAATACAGATTCCAGTTAGTTTACAGAATGATGCAATAGAAAATCTGTTTTCTGTTGCACTAGTTCTTGAGAAAAGTGCCCAGAAGCAAATAGGTTGATATGAAGAATGTTTAATTTATGCTTTTAATCTAATAATAGCAAAATAACCGTCTCAAGCAGTGTTGTGCACCATTCAGAATTGACTTGAGAATTTTAATTAGAAAATTGAATTTAAGAAATTAATTTTACATATCAATTATGCATTTTCAATTTTACAATTCAATTATAGTTTAAATTAAAATGCATATTTATCTAGAAAAGTGATGGATGGATGGATGGATTGAATCAAGAACAACTAAGTTCTATATAAAAAGGTTGATCTAAAGACATTTCATCATGTTTTTTAATCTAATAAGAACAAAATAGCCAACTCAAGCAATGTTGTGTACCATTCAGAATTGAATAAACATAGATAGATAGATAGATAGATAGATAGATAGATAGATAGATAGATAGATAGATAGATAGATAGATAGATAGATAGATAGATAGACAGATAGAGAAGAATAATGTAAAACTGCCAAAACTGACATTATAAACTAAATTGAAATAGAATGATAATCTAATGGCATCAAGAAATCTCTATCAGTACCCAACCTGTGACCATCCATGCTGGTCTTTTCAGAGCATATGGTGAACAAATGTTTTTAATGAGACAGCAAGTTCAGCAAAGAATCATTGAAGAACTTTTATTTGTACAGCTCTGCTCTTTGACCAACATCCGAGAGAAATTGCACCCGATGGAGTTGCAATCCTAACACTTCCACTCCTCGTATGATCCCCGCCATGTACCAGTCTCTGTGGGAATGTTGCCCATTTCCTGCGACTCGGCAGAGCCCGTAACTGTTTTAAAGCCTTTAATTCAGAAAATCAGACAAAGTACCTCCACGTTCGCTCAGAGAACGCTGCACTAAAGTACTCGTTCAGTGTGTTATAGTCAGCTGAATCCCAGGCCTTTTAAAGCACAATTATGCAAAGTGTGGAGACTGTGCAAGGCGCTTTTGGGGTTGTTTACCAAAGTCAGACAGAGTGCATGGCAGTATGGTAATGAGCGTGGACTGCCGTGTGACATGTCGTTCATGAGGCCTTTAAGTCTCACACTCTTAAGCGGCGAGCTGTGCACTTGGAATGGAAATGCAATCAGATTGGCCCGTGCATATGATGCCACCTCTGAACCCTGTAATTGCTGCTCCCTTGGGGTGTTTGTGTGTGTGAGCTTAAAAAAGGCCAGTAATCTCAAAATTCTTGTGAATAATTGGACCTGTAGCTGGCGTCATGGTATGATGCCACATACTGTATTCCCTCAAGCGTTAATGATCTCGATGCAAGACACACGGCTCTAACGCGGAGGGGGTGCAAAGTGTCTTCCACAGCACGGTCTCATCCAAACCGCAAAATGTGATGAGCTGTACAAGTGTGTTTGTGTATTTCAGTGCTCCAGTGACCAATTTGTTCCATTTTTGTCCTTTTTAGATGTTATTTTGCCATTTTGTTAATAGATACAGTGAGAGGGGAGACAGGAAACAAAAGAGACAATAGAGAATGGAGGGGATCGGAAAATGACAAGCCGATCACACAGTAGATTATACATATTTTACGAGCTGGCTCGTATGAATTCGTACGTTTTGTGAAAAAACCTATGTATTTTATGAGGTTGCAAATTAGTAGGAATTTGTACGAATGACCACCCCTAACCCCACCCCTAAACCTACCCCTCACAGAAAACGTACAAAATTGTATGAGTGAGGTTGTACAAATTCGTACGAATTTAGCCACCTCGTGAAATATGTACGAATTGGTCATCCGATAGCATTGAAAATGATGCAAACTGTAAAGTTTAAAAACTTCTTTAAATAGTCAAATGAAATGATCATACTGACTAAAATAAATGAGATTTTGTTGAGATTGTAAGAAAATAATAAACCAGTTATTAATATTTTGTAATGTATGCTATAACTTTTTAGCACAATATTGGTATACATTTCTATTTTATTTATTTTATATATAATATTTATAAATGTTGAATATTTATATTTTATTAAATGTATATGTGTGAAAATTTTTAATACGTAATCAAATATTTGATAGATATTTGAAAGAATAATAAAACTGACAAAACTGACATTATAACGTAAACTGAAATAGAATGATAATCTAATGGCATCAAGAAATCTGTATCAATAACCAGCCTAGGCAGTTTTGTAACTTTGTTTTCCAGCACAACACATGATACGTTCTCGTTAAGATGAATAATTTTTGTTGTAGCATTGTCATTTGTAATTCACTTCAGATAAGAGCATCTGCTTAACTGCTAAATATAAATGTGACACTGCAGACATCCAGGATGTTGTGACAGACTTCACAGGCTTCTGGGTTCCACTTGATAGAAGTGTATGTGTACTTTCTGTCAAGCTAAGATTAGTCTATATGCTAAGTGTGATATAGCATGCTACCAAAGCACATAACTTTGAGTGTGTGCAATCGTGTATCAATGAGCATATGGTGCCTGCCACTCTCTCCACGAAGATGCCACCTCTCACCAGCACAGAGGGGCTTCATCAATCAATGCCACGGAGCAGAAGCCACTCGCTAGAGGAAGCCCGGACCCCTGATCAATTCCTGTGGGAACACGCCTTAGTTTCCGAAACTCTCCACCTCCTTTCTCGAGTCCCTTTGAGGGCTTATTTACCCATCCGCCTTTGGAAATAATAAAACACTTTTCCTTCTGGATTAATCAACTGTAACCATATGCTCCTCATGAAATTACAGTGCAATTTGGACCACAGAAAACAGCTGTTGCCATTTTGAAATAAAGAAGAGGGATGTGGGAGTGTAATTGCCCTAACTTTGATTTGTTGGGTGCTTCACTTTGATGAGCGAATGCATTTGTGGTTTTTGCATTCTAGCAGATGGGGGCGAGGAAAACCCCACTGTGCCTATAAACACACTGGCATTTTCATCACCTTAGAGTGTGTTTAGATGACCAGCAGTGCTTCACGCATATTGCGATAATCTGTTTTTTTGTTGTTGTCATTGTCGTTTCTTCAACAAGGTGATTATCTCTCAAAGTCTACAGTTGATCCGACGGTTGTTTGCCATGCGCCACAGGTTGTCACTGAAATCTTTCTCTCTAATCCCCCAGGTAATTGAGGTGATGTTTCTGAATATCTTTCCTGTCATATTCACACAAAATAAATCTGGAATTTGGCATTAAAATGCTTGTTTGTGTGCAAATGCTCCCTGCAGTTATTTATGTTGTGTTATAGAGGGACTATTCAGTGGAAGGTAAAACATTTGCTAAATATTTCAAAGAAATGCTGTAATTTTGAACTATTCATCAGATCATTCTGAAAAATTCTCTCAAATACTTTCAAATTATTTCAACACTGATTATTAAGAAACCAATTATAAATAAATGCCATATTGCAATGATTTCTGAAGGATCATGTGAAACTGAAGACTGGAGTAATGGCTGTTGGAAATTTAGCTTTGCATCACAGGAATAAATTACATTTTAATATATACGTATATTAAAATACTCAATAGGTATTTTACATTGTAATACATTTTAATGTATTTTTTGGCCAAATAAATGCTGCCTTGGTGAGCAAAAATTTTTAAAAATGTTACATTTTTGTATACATCTCAACGTAAAGATTGAGTTCAAACTTTCGGATTGCTCAACTTCAGCGCATGTTGTTCCATCGGCTTTCCCTTGAATATAAGCATCTGGCTTCTTCATACTGTGTGAAGCAGCAGACGGTTTCCTCTTGAATAATAATAATAAAATAAAGATCCAAAGCTCTTCTCTAACAAGTCTCAGCTTTCCCCAAAAAATGGATGTTCTTTTTGACTGTTTTGAGAGGGAATGTTTCAGTGTGATAGAGAGAGAAAAATGAGTGGCCAGGATCTTCAAACGCCACATCAGATGTGGTGCCAGCAGCTTCTGAGATGTGTTCTTCTGCTTCAGTTGAGGTAAACAAGGTTGTGCACCATTGGAATTGGAATTTCAATTCAATTCTGAATGGTGCATAACCTTGGAGTGAGGTTAGTTACAAACCATTCGTTTTCTAATAACTAAATCCTAAATGCCAGCAATAGGAAGATGACAGGTTGGCAGTTGTGCCAGCACAAATATAGTTGTTCAGTGGAACACATAAAACGATGGTCATTCATTCTCATTGGCTTTTCACTCAGAAGCGAAGTGGCTTTGTGGTCCTCCATCCATCTTGATTTGTCAATAGTTACAATTTTAATTACACCTGAGTGCTGTCAGCCTGCCAGCCTGGATGGGGGGAGAAAGATCGATCTGTTCTTTCTAATTGATTAATTGCCTCGCTGATGAGCAAACTCTCCTTCCTTTTTACAGTCCTTATCATGTCCGTCCATAAAAGCAAAGGCCAAATGCTGAGGGGATCTCTCCGTATTCTGAGTCAAGGCCTTGTTTTACAGTGTTTTGTGCAGCCATGCAAGTAGTTTTGTAGGAAATGAACGCTGGGAGCAAACGGCAGTACATCACTCTGATCATTACGTGGCAGTTATGGTGGGTGCAGATAGTGGAGACCGCAGCCCAAAAAATGCTTTTACACCTAACGGTATCTTTAATTTGTGTGGCTGTTTTTCAGTCTCTAACGGCCTTTTCGCCGCCATTTCGGAAATGGAGGAGACGATATATGTTTGTTATTAAACAAGCGAGAGCAGCAGGGTGAGATGCTGAGGTGCTTCACTTCACCTTTCTGAAGTCCTCAGCTCTATAAAGCATAAAAACACGGGGTAATAGAAGTACTAGCTCCACAGCCGTCTGGTTCTTTAGCGATTGTGCCTGGAATAAATCGTGCACTGCTGCTGTGAGTAAATACCCTTTAAATTCTTGTAAAATTCAGCCTTGGGCAATCTCGTGCAGCCAGGCCTTGATTATACGGCATATTCTGGACAAAAATGTCTGGTTAGAGATCATCTGATTAACCAAACACATGGCAAAAAAAAAAGAAAAAAAAAAAAATTATATATATATATGGATGGATATCAAACGTTTCTTAAAAATACTAAAAATAAATTGACTCAACAAGCAACACTGCATCAAATGTTAAGCATTTGTATCTTGATAATGACCATACTTTGTCTTTCATTTATTTTTAACTTGTTTATATCTGAAACAAGAAAAAAATCCAGTCCAGTAAGACAAAATACAATCTATGGAAATAATTAAGTTGGAAATACAGTGTTTTAGACATTAGTTCAAGGAATTTTAGCCTTGTTAAGTGAAAAATGAGTAAAACATGTTATGTTATGTTATGTATGTGCCATTTAGGGATGGGTTTATATTAACACCACAATGATAGATAAAAAATGGAAATTATGTGTAGAATATTCTAAAATCAATCAATAAATGTATTTCTAAAGATTACTTTGTTTCCTTTTCACTAAAACCTTCCAATCAGATTAGAGCTTGCCAGACTGAGAATGTACTTTTTAGTAGTTTTGTGATCAGTATCCATCAAATGTTCATCAGATACACTGTGGGAGACCTTTGAGATAACTTTACAACTTTATTTTCATTTTAAAAAGAAGTGAGAAGTGCCAGTGAAGATACCTTAAGTGGCGTTAGAACAATGTTATTGTCAAAAGTATTGAATAGGTGATATGAGTTCTGCTATTGAAATCTAGTTATTTTATTGTTACCTTTCAGTAGCTCTATGATAGTCTCTATAATAGACTGAACCCCACCAGCTGTGCGCACATTCGAGCATGGTAGTCATTTTGCATGCTGCGCGACGGCTGCCTGTCTTGGCCCCCACAGCGCCACAAAGTAGGTGGGCCTTTTAACAGACATACTCGACAAAGTGGTTACGAGAGAATGTGCACCTAGAGAGAGAAAGATAATAAGACAGAGCAGATGCTGTACATCTGGATGTAATGACCTTGGTGCTGCCCATGTGTGACAAGGGCCAAATCAGCCAGGAACCTTCAGCAACCCTGTAATCAAAGACAAAATAAGGAAATAGCCAGTCAAAAAGAGAATTGGAGGGTTTCCTATTGAACAAACACAATAATGGCAAAATAACCAATTCTGATCAAGGTGACAGCCTTTCTTAAGGAACTCTGTGGAACAAAAGGAGTTTGTGAACAGTGCTGATTGGAGTATTTGTGTGTTGATGCGTTTGTGATGGCATATACGGCATCACGCTGCCTGCAGAAGGCTTGTCTGTGCAATCTGCCACGACACACAATGACCGAATCTCTATATATGCTCTCTCTCTCTCTCTCTCTCTCTCTTTGTGTCCTTTAATCAAGTTGAAAAGCCAAATGACATTCTGTTCTAGTGCAAATGCAAGAAAAATGCCACCTGCGTGGCCTTGGATTGTGGTTAGAGCAATAAAGCTGACAAACATCTCAAAGTGACACATTTAACTCTTTGTGCTAGGATAAATTGAAATTAGCATGTTAACCGGTGTTATTTAGATAACAATTGTGCTATTTTCTCTTGATATAAGCTGTGAAGTGTGAAAATAGTCTGTTTGTGCTGATATTTGAATGGATGTGGTCACAGTAAGAGTCTGTCAGAGTCTTAGTTTGGCCGTTGCAGTTTTCGTCCCCTCAGCGTGTTTCTCAGAACCATATCATTGCGCAGCATGGCATTGACCTTTTGACACACCACCTGCACTTAGATACTTAAAATAGCAGGTGCTGAAAGACCAAATGCCACAGCGGTTAAAGACAAAAAATGTAATTTTCTGAAAAGGTGGGATGTAGTGGATGTTCAAGTTGTTTATGTAAGGGCTTTCTTTCATGAGATCGGGTTTTAGTTATGTTTCTGTTACCTCTAAGCATATATATATAGTTAACGGGTATGTAATAATGGCATTTTAGTGCATTTGTCATTCAGAATCACTGTGTGGGAAATCCTGTGCTACTGACTTGAGGTACCTGAACAAAACTTGTGATTTATATAATAATATTTGAATAAAAACTTTGTAATGCAGTGCAGCAGTGTTATGTTGATTTATATACATGTATATACATATATTAATGCTGTCAAACGATTAATCGTGATTAAAAGTTTTTTTTTACATAATGTGTGTGTACTGTGTATATTTATTATATATACTGTATATACATACACATACATGTATGTATATATTTAAGAAAAATATGTTTAGTATATAGTATAGTAAATATAGTATATGCGCTTAGTTTCACGAACGCTCAAAATACATTATTTGGGTAACACTTTACAATAATTAACTAACACTTTAATACACTTTAATACATTAACATTAACTAATGGAACCTTATTGTAAAATGTTACAATTATTTGTTATTAAAGCATATACGTTCACAAAAACACTTAAATTAAACAGAAAAGCAAGCAGGTGCATGATTTGGCATGGCAGCCAATACAACTAATTCATAACCATTTCCTTACCTAAATCCTGCGTTTGGACCAGGCTCGGTTGCAGAATCACATCACTTTGTGGTTCTGAAATTAGGCTATTATCTTTTTCTATATAATGCAGTAGTTAGCTATCTCTGTGTCGTACGTGGCTGCGTGTCAAGCATGAAAAACACACATTGTGTTTAAATTCTGAATATATTATCGTATAAAGCATGGAAAGAGTGCTCCCTTTAAATTTATTAAAAACTGTCACTCATTCATCATGATCTCACAAAGTTCCGTTTTAACCAATGAATGTGACCACATAATGAAATTTTGTTTAATGAAGTTACGAGCATGATAGAACTCAGCACCGGACAAAAAACGGTGAGTGCGTGGATTCCAACCTAAACACATCTGATTGGCCATTGCGTTGTAGAAATCAACAAACATGTCTGTGATTGGCTACTTTGCTCCCCTCTGTGAAAATGCATTTTAAAATCATTTGATGCTTTCCAAAACAGAAGGGCAGATACACTGGATTGTTTGCCAAATCTATTTCATTATGCTATTATTAAGAAGAAAACAGATCCTAGACCAGGAGTTATGGGCAGCTTTCCATATAAAAGCAATCAGTTAGACTATTTTACACTATGAGTTAGACTATATACACGTCGCAAAACTAAAGTCCGGCCATCCCCCTCGGTCCAGAGGGGGGGCAAAGCCCTAATATGCTGATTTATTATCAATGTTGTGCTTTTGTTAACCCTTTTTCATAATTCTTTGATGAATAAAAAGTTAAAAAGAACAGCATTTATTCAAAACAGAAACCTTTTCTAACAATACCAGTCTTTACTATCACTTTTTTTTTTATCAATTTAACACATCCTTGATGATTAAAAGTGTTCATTTTATTAGTGTATATTGTTTAAAACAACAAACTCTTAAGTTTTGCAAGTCTGCTTATGCCTATATATTTCACATTATTATTTTTGGAGATCCTTGAGCCGTTTCCATGCCAGCTGTTCATCAAATCCATTAGAGGAAGTGGCATAGGAAAGTGTTAGCAATCTTTTGCCTTACTCTTCACCAGTATTTTGCAAAATACAGGTCAATACGCTGTATTAAACATTTAACGAGAGTGAAATTGGCCATAGCAGACCATCACACTCTGTACAAGAAATATGAATTACCCTCTATAAACTCGTCTCTCGTCTGAAATGCATGCTGACATCACTAATGAAAACAGCCGTAACCCCTGTCAGAATTCTCAAAGCGTGTTCTGTTCCAGCATGCCGGTTGCTAATGGTTAACAGAGTTTGCCTCATCACTGTAGCGAGGTTGGAGCGTGCCGTGCGTGCATGATGCAGTTGGCGGGCAGCCCTGCACGTCTGCCGCCGGCTCCCCATATTGATAAAGACGGGGCGGCCTCCCTCCAGCCCTTTTCCTTTTGGAGCACAGCTCTGTTTGATGCCACTTCTACTTTTTAGTGATCGCTCCTCTATCGTTCTCTTCTTTGACGTTCTCTCTCACTGAGATCTGAGCAGTAATGTTAAGAAGGACATCTCGCTCCAAAAGTTGCTTTTGTTGCAGCTCTGTGTGGTTATCCTCTCTCTGTTCATCTGATAACCACTGAAAGTACTGAAGTGGACTACCATGATCTCTCGGTGCATTCATGGGAATCAGATGCTTCTGGAAAATCCTCTGTTGAAAAAAAATATATGTTTTGAAGCATGTTCGTATGAAGGTTTGAGCTGGTTTAAGCTGGTCCTTAGTTTGTCATGAGCTGGTTATAAGCTGGTTATGAGCTGGTCCTGAGCAGGAGCTAGTTGCTTAATAACCAGCTTAAACCAGTTTATAAGCAGCTCAGCACCAGCTTAAACCAGCTCAAACCAGCTGCCATGCTTCAAAACATACCTAACCAGCATATGGGTTGCACATACTTGCACAAGAACATCCATTTAGACTGTAGGGAAGAGTCGATACCGTCAAACCCTTAATCTAGTAAAATGAAATTCAGTGACTACTGCCAACTGTTTGTTTTCCGACATTCTTCAAAATATCTAAGAATCTCATATAGGTTTGAAACAACTTGAGGGTGAGCTAAAGGTCTGTAGAGCAAAACGCAACCTTTCGCTCTAAAAGCAAGAAATATTCCACAGCTCATATTCAGATATGGCGCTCATTTTCCCCTCAGGCTCAAATCCTAGAATCACCCTGATCATCGGTATGAATATGTACTGTTTTCTGAATTTCCCTTGGTGTTGAAATCAGTTTTAGCATGGGTTTTGATTTGTGTGTGTGTGTGTTTGTGCATGTTTGAGTTCATTCTGTAAGCATTAAGGCCTGCCGGTTTGCATTTGTGAGTCTGATACAACCTCCCCCTGGGATTAATTTCCCAACTGTATGGGTATCTTTCCAATTCCCTGCACATACTGCTGTAAGATCACAAAAAAGCTGAGCTCCACTGAGTGTAAACTACACTTCAGCTCAGCCATTCTTCCTACCTATTAATGAGGCCTCTGTCAACATCCTATCCTACCTGTCTCAGCCAACGGGCGTTTATGAGCTGCTGCAGTCAGTGCAATGGGCACTGCATAAAGAAGCGCTGGCTTATTGTGGTCCTGAAGCCTGGCCATTAATCTGGCCCCTTTATCTTGCCCTCCGAGTGTCTGGCCATCATCATTTATACCATTCAGAGTCTTGGTCAGCACACTCCGCTCTCCATATCTCTGCTTGTTATTTCTGTATATGGACTCCAGCCACTGATGTGCTTATTTTTCACCTCGGCCCACACAGAGCCAGGTTTTTCTTTTTTTGTTCCTCGTCCTAGTCTTTTGGAGAGGAGAGCATTTCGCTGAATGGGGACCATATATAGTCAATTGGGGCCAAAGGAGTGCGGCCTTTGTGCTGCCGGAGTTCTGGATACAAAGCCAATGCGTTCTGTAATGAAACCACAAGGGTCATTGTGTTACAGAGCCAAGGCTGCAGCGCATCACGTCGCTCAGTTTCTTACTGCAGCATCATAAGGCTCTGTGAAAGAAGAGCTTTAATTCAGTAGTCCAGTCTTGTGTAGACAGAGTTATTCAGTTGTACGTGCCAATTCCACTTGTCAGACTTTCTTTCTTCAAACCGTAAAGAGTTCTGAAAAGCTACAATCTAATGATGTCTAACACTATCCAGTATTTACTATGAAGCCTCGCACATAGAATACCATGTGGTTTAGCGGGACTCAGTAATAGTGATTTTTTCCCCCCTGCCTGACGGTTTACAAACCACATTTTTTTATATATATTTGACTCATTTGACTTCAGTTTAGCTACTAATAAAGGTATACTAGCTATAACATACTTTTAGAATATTTTGTATATTAAATATTAAAAAGTGTATACTGTATTATTAATAATATAAATATTAATAAAATTATGTTTGTATTGTATATTTATCTTATTAATTACCTTTTATTTCCCCCGGCCAAACTACTATTATATATTTATTTATTTATTCATTCATTCATTCATTCATTCATTCATATTAAATGTATAAATATAATTTATAATAAAAATATTTTAGGGCTATCAAATCGATTGGTCGCAAGTTTCTGTTTACATAACGTGTGTGTATGTTTATATATACAGTTGCATAAATATATGTTATTTCTTAAATATATACATTGCAGTGTATTTATATATAGTATACATTTACATATTCACCGTGCACACACATATGTTATGTAAACACAAACTTTTATTTTTGGATGCAATTAATCACAATTAATCGATTTGATAGCCCTAATTCATTCATTCATTCATTCATTCATTCATTCATTCATTCTCCATTTAACACATTTCATTCCATGTTTAAATTAATTACAGTAATAAGGATTTTAATTAAGCGTTACACTAGCGTTACACTTACAGTAAGCGTTATTTGCCTCTTAGCAAACTAAAATTTGTATTTGTTTATTTATTTATTTATTTATTTGTTTGTTAAAATACATTTTTGCAGCAAACTGGCAACAACTACATATAAATATTTGTATTTTTTACAGTAGGTTTTATAAAATAGGTTTTATTTACTATTTTTATTTGTTTTCTTATATTGAACCAGTGCATACTGCATCGTAGTGTTTGCTACGACAATATATAATATACATAATAAAATAAACGTTTCCATTTGCAAGGCATGAAAAATGAATGTAAAAGTTTCCGTGTCAATGGAAAACTGATCCAAAATTCCCTCATACTGGCCCCTGATGTGGCATCTTTATTGTTAAGCCCTTCTTTTGTATATGATTCGTATCTTACTCTAGTGTGCTAGCATTCACATAGTCTGTAGTGCACTTGTGTCAAGTTGTCTGAAAGTTATCAAAAGTATTCAGCCTATGCTTTTGCATTAAACATGCCGGGAGAGTTCTAGCCCTCAAATCTACCCGCAGGTCCAGTGTCTGTGCGTGTGGGTGTGTATGTGAGGATGTGCCAGAAGACTGAGTGTATTCACCCAAGAGAGAAAGAAAGAGGAAAAGAGAGCGATAGTGATTGAGAGTTCCAAAGATTGAGGGAGACAAGGCAAAAATGGCAGTCACAGAGTTCATATTTGGAAGAAATACATAAAGGATGGTGCCCGGCTGTCATTTTAAATGACTAATAATGGTTAGATCACTCAGATTAGTCAGCTAATAGAGCTGTACCACTGCGTTAGTCTAATGCCAGCATACCTGCTCCTCCCGGCAGGGGTCAATTGATCACTGTGGGGGGACGAAGAGGCTCTTGAAGCAGGCTAACCTGCCGTGAAGGAGCCCTGAAGGGCACATACCCCTCTAGTCTGGAGGAGGAAAGAAGTGTAGGTGAAAGATTTAGCTTCAAAGTGCACAATGTGGCCTGCAGTCAGACAGGCCAGTGGAGAGCATGCCACCTAAATTGAGAAGAACTTGTCTGGAAGGACATCGTTGTGCTGTGAAAGCTGGTTCACCTATGATGTGGTCGGCGACCCTTTAACACAAAGCAATCTTGAGATTTCATAGGTGTGACCGTATGAATCTTTGATTTCTTCTTGTATGTTCTCCAACATTTATTGCCCTGACAGACTCAGCTAGACTCAGCATGCTCATAGAAACACAGCTGCTGCTAGACTGAATGATTCAGTTGTGGAACTAGTTGCTAGACTTATGTTTTCAAGGTTTGTGCCGTTAAATATTTAAAATATGTTAAAGAGCTTTGTTTGAGGCAATTAGTAGCACGCAATTTTTGCTTTATTTAAGTGAAATAAAAATCTGTATTTATCTGACACAAAGCCAAAGAGAATCTCAATAGGATGACATTGAAATGCACACTAAATACACCAATTAAAATGTACAAAACAAAAACTACATTCATTAATAACACTTTAATTGCACAAGGATGCATTCAATTGATATAAAGTGACAGTAAAAAAAACACTGATAATGTTACAGAGGATTTCAATTTAAATTACATTTTGCTATTTTGAACTAAATATAATGAATATTAAGCTACAAAATACTTTTTTTATAATTGAAAGTAAGATAATAAATAAATAAATGCATGTAAGCAGTTCTTATAAATGGATCAAAAATACAGTATAAACAGCTTTGCAGCCTTGATGAGCATGTGTTTATTAAATATGTTGTAGGGCTGTCAAACAATTAATCAGGATTAATCGCATCCAAAATAAAAGTTTTTGTTTACATAATATCTGTGTGTGTACTGTGTATATTTACTATGCATATATAAATACACATGTATGTATTTAAGAAACATATGTTAAATGTATATATTAAATATATTTATATATAATATAAATGATATGAATATAAATATACATATGTAAATACATGTAAATATTTTCAAACTATATACTGTATATGTGTGTAGTTATATATACATAATAAATATACACAGTACACACACATATATTATGCAAACAAAAACTTTTATTTGGGATGCAGTTAATCGTTTGACAGCACTAATATTTTGATTAATTTGACCAGATGCCGAATTCATACATAGAATTCTACAGATTTCCCCAAAAAATCAGTGCAAACAAATGATAGAGAAAACGTCAGTGAGTACTCTGATTGTTTAGAAGTAAAGCAAAAGTTAAAGCAAAAAGTAAAGCAAAAAGTAGAGATGTGTTATTATATTTATGTGGCTTGTTTTGTTGGAACTGTTGGTTTAAATCATTAATACAGTATACGCACATACCCCTCTAGTCTGGAGGAGGAAAGAAGTGTAGGTGAAAGATTTAGCTTCAAAGTGCACAATGTGGCCTGCAGTCAGACAGGCCAGTGGAGAGCATGCCACCTAAATTGAGAAGAACTTGTCTGGAAGGACATCGTTGTGCTGTGAAAGCTGGTTCACCTATGATGTGGTCGGCGACCCTTTAACACAAAGCAATCTTGAGATTTCATAGGTGTGACCGTATGAATCTTTGATTTCTTCTTGTATGTTCTCCAACATTTATTGCCCTGACAGACTCAGCTAGACTCAGCATGCTCATAGAAACACAGCTGCTGCTAGACTGAATGATTCAGTTGTGGAACTAGTTGCTAGACTTATGTTTTCAAGGTTTGTGCCGTTAAATATTTAAAATATGTTAAAGAGCTTTGTTTGAGGCAATTAGTAGCACGCAATTTTTGCTTTATTTAAGTGAAATAAAAATCTGTATTTATCTGACACAAAGCCAAAGAGAATCTCAATAGGATGACATTGAAATGCACACTAAATACACCAATTAAAATGTACAAAACAAAAACTACATTCATTAATAACACTTTAATTGCACAAGGATGCATTCAATTGATATAAAGTGACAGTAAAAAAAACACTGATAATGTTACAGAGGATTTCAATTTAAATTACATTTTGCTATTTTGAACTAAATATCATGAATATTAAGCTACAAAAGACTTTTTTTATAATTGAAAGTAAGATAATAAATAAATAAATAAATAAATGCATGTAAGCAGTTCTTATAAATGGATCAAAAATACAGTATAAACAGTATAATGCAGCCTTGATGAGCATGTGTTTATTAAATATGTTGTAGGGCTGTCAAACAATTAATCATCATTAATAACACTTTAATTGCACAAGGATGCATTCAATTGATATAAAGTGACAGTAAAAAAAACACTGATAATGTTACAGAGGATTTCAATTTAAATTACATTTTGCTATTTTGAACTAAATATAATGAATATTAAGCTACAAAATACTTTTTTTATAATTGAAAGTAAGATAATAAATAAATAAATGCATGTAAGCAGTTCTTATAAATGGATCAAAAATACAGTATAAACAGCTTTGCAGCCTTGATGAGCATGTGTTTATTAAATATGTTGTAGGGCTGTCAAACAATTAATCGGGATTAATCGCATCCAAAATAAAAGTTTTTGTTTACATAATATCTGTGTGTGTACTGTGTATATTTACTATGCATATATAAATACACATGTATGTATTTAAGAAACATATGTTAAATGTATATATTAAATATATTTATATATAATATAAATGATATGAATATAAATATACATATGTAAATACATGTAAATATTTTCAAACTATATACTGTATATGTGTGTAGTTATATATACATAATAAATATACACAGTACACACACATATATTATGCAAACAAAAACTTTTATTTGGGATGCAGTTAATCGTTTGACAGCACTAATATTTTGATTAATTTGACCAGATGCCGAATTCATACATAGAATTCTACAGATTTCCCCAAAAAATCAGTGCAAACAAATGATAGAGAAAACGTCAGTGAGTACTCTGATTGTTTAGAAGTAAAGCAAAAGTTAAAGCAAAAAGTAGAGATGTGTTATTATATTTATGTGGCTTGTTTTGTTGGAACTGTTGGTTTAAATCATTAATACAGTATACACTGTGTTGTATCTCAGTAATGTAATTCTTATTGGATATATCAAGTGAGTGTTTCAAGCCAGTGACTCAAATGACCAGATTATCCTAGCAGTCTGGCCATACAAGAGGTTCAATGACGCCAGACTAAACAGTCCCTCAGAAAGCACAAGAGTCATGTTCTCTTTATATTTCCTCAGACAGAAAAGCAAAACTTTTGATTAGTGGTGTTTTGATGCACTCGGCTGGCTGTTTAATTCTCTATAGTGGCTTGTGTGTGCTTGTTGTACTCCCATCTGCGAAACTTCAAGAAGCAATAATTATTCAGGATCCCTCCGATCTCTCGTTGGCTTTCATTTCGTTATTTAGTTGTCTGTCTTCGCCTTCATTTTTGTTCAGTGCTTATGATGTTAGCTGCTGAATTGGCCGTGCAGACAGAGGGCTGTTTTCCGTAATGGGGATGGCAGCTGCCCAACGCCGGCCATTGAACTGCCAGGACAGTCTGTGACATACTTTTGTTTTCATGCTCGGCCAAGCTTTTGTTAGCAGTGATGCTAATTGACTTCGGAGTTATTCCGCCGTATTTGAACGGCATAGCAATGATAGAAATGACTACTGCACTGAACTGGCTAATGATGACAGACCTGGTTAATAGTCATATTTCAATACAGTTCACTACAAATAGCTAAATGCATTAAAGCTATTAAGCGGGACAATATATTTTGAATTGTGTGACTTCATGAGGTTCTGTATCTATTTAAAAGATTTAAGTCTTGTACTTATCTTATGTGACACCAAAACATTATTAAAACATTAATAAACATTGTTAAAATATTTTAAACATTATTTAAAATATTATTAAAAATTATAAAAATATTTTAATAGCATTTAAATAAATATTATTAAAAATAAAAAAACAACCTAATTTATACTTAAATTGTTTTTAACAGCATAATTATAATTTTATATATGTGTGTATATATATAGTGTTTAAGATTGATTTAAATGAATATTTTATTATTGATTTATTAATAATATTTAATAATATTTATACTTTAACCTCTGCAGGTTTTCTTAGAATTTGACTAATCTGTAAAGTACAGTCAGCCTGTTTAACACATTACGCAATATTTAAATAAATTCTGCAGATTTGCCAAAAGAAAATCAGTGCAGAAAATGCTGAAAAGGTCTGTGGATTTTTGATAATAAGCTTAAAAAAATATATGAATTTGATCTGGATCTTGTAATGACTCAAATGAACCTTGACAACCAAATTAATCCGAATTAAATCCTTTGTTAAAGTTAATCAAACTTATATTTTGATTAATTTACAGTGTCTTTAAATATTCCCTTCGCTAGCCTGGTTGCATCCACAATACAGTGTGACAAAAACATTCATGATGTAGTGTTTTGTCATACCTGAAGGAGAATAAATCCCTTGTTTCTGTAGAAAACCTGAAAATGTGTGTGAATTTGATCTAAATCTAATGACTCAAATGAACATTTTTTTGAACCTTTAAATGAATCCGAATTGAATCATTCGCTAGAGTGACTCAAACTTCCCTTTTGATTCATTTTCAGTGTCTTTAAAGATATTCCCTCCACTCGCCTGCTTGCAACTAAGTGTGTGTGAGTGTGTGTGTGTGTGTGTGTGTCGCTCTGAGGGCTTGTGGATAAGTGTGTGTGATGAGCACAGATAAGTGGTCTCCCAACACTGAAGGATGCAATGAGGTAATCTTGTGTCAGATAGGTACTACACCTGCTGTGAAGTGCTCTAGATGTGTGTCTGTGTGGGTGGGTGGGTTCATTTTTTGCTATCTACAGGGACCAAATGTAGCAACAAAGATTGTGAGACCTAAGAAAACTACAAAACAATGCCTTATTTCACATGTGCAAATGCTGAAGGTTTAGGATTAATGTATTTTGATTATATCTGGCTTCATGTGAGTTTAAAAATCAGTTGACAATGAAATGAGCTGGGATTTCCTCGTCCATAAAGCACAAAAGCTTTGTTTATAAACAATTACACAGAAATCTAGCCTACATTGTGAGCAATTCATATGATAAATATTAATATTATAAATAATTCAAATAATAATTGCATTTAATATTTTAGTGATTCAGACATATCCTTTTTTCCATGAAATATTACACCTCTTAAAACAAATATAAACTCACAATCCAGAGAAACAAAAGTCTGAATTGTCAAGTCAAGTCATCTTTATTTATATAGCACTTTATACAATACAGATGGTTTCAAAGCAGCTTTACAGTTATAGACAAGAAAATAGTCATTTAATTATGCAACTAGAATTCAATTCTGCTGTAAAGCAGCTCTAAAAATGTAATAGTAAACAAATAGTCATTATTCAGTAAACAGTGATTGTGAGATATAAACTAATAATTCTGAGGGGGAAAAAATCAAATTGTGAAATCTAAACTCAGAATTCTAAGAAAAAAAATCTGAATTGTTGCGTCAGCATCACTGATTATAATGAGTTCTATAGTATTTTGCTGTGCCGCACCGCGACCGCTCGCATCCGGTGTCATGCAGTAAAAAATACATTGCGGAGCAAAGAGGAAACTGACAACATGCTGACAGACAAGACAGAGCAGGTTACTTCTGGTTTGAAACAAGTTTTAGCTTGTTTCAACCGCGGAAAGACGTTAATGCACACAATTTTTCAAGTTTAAGTCCACCAAATTTAATCTACTCTCCTGTCTGATTTGTTTGTCCGGCAAGATGGCAGATTCAGCATTATGATCGGTCAGATCTCCTGTCAATCAAGGTCTTTGCGAACGGTCAATTGCGGAAAAAAAAGGTACAAATTGTGAGATGTTAACTCAAAATTTTGATGAACTCAAAATTGCCAGAAATAAAGTCAAAATTGTGTATTATAAACTCAAAATTCTTCAAATTGAATCAAATTTGAGTATTTCTTGCAATTCCAAGACCATATGTTGCAATTTTGAGTGAACATCTTGCAATTCTGACTTTTTCCTCGGAATTATGAGATTTCATTTTACAATTCTGACTTTTTGTCTTGGAATTTTGAGTTTACATTTTGCAGTTCTATATTTTTTCCCCTCACAAATACGAGTTTAAAAAACGTTTCCCCTCTGAATTTTATTCATCTCACTTGAATGAATTTTATTCATCTCTTTATGTACAGAATTGCCAGTTTATAACCCGTACTCAAGTCAATGAGGTGTCCCCACCATGATTTAAAAAACAGAAAATGAAGTCCCTCTTTTACAAGTGCTCTAAATGCATACTAAACTCTGTGATTTATCCGTGTATTCACACTATAGTTTACTTTACATCCATATGTTGCAATTTTGAGTGAACATCTTGCAATTCTGACTTTTTCCTCGGAATTATGAGATTTCATTTTACAATTCTGACTTTTTGTCTTGGAATTTTGAGTTTACATTTTGCAGTTCTATATTTTTTCCCCTCACAAATACGAGTTTAAAAAACGTTTCCCCTCTGAATTTTATTCATCTCACTTGAATGAATTTTATTCATCTCTTTATGTACAGAATTGCCAGTTTATAACCCGTACTCAAGTCAATGAGGTGTACCCACCATGATTTAAAAAACAGAAAATGAAGTCCCTCTTTTACAAGTGCTCTAAATGCATACTAAACTCTGTGATTTGTCCGTGTATTCACACTATAGTTTACTTTACACGCCTCCACCTTCTCCCTGTTCAGTCCTGAGGGCCTGAGCATAGATTTCCATTACGGCTTTGCTGTCGGACAGAGTAAGAGCTTCCTCAAGCATGCTGTGAAGATTAGCCAACATGCTTCCTGATGGGGAAAAGGATAAAACTGAAGAAAAATCACAGAATGCCCTCATTTTATCTTGTCTTATCTTCATCTCTCTATCACTCTCCCCTTGTGCCCATTTTCCCTTCTTTGCTCTGTCCTTGTCCCTTAAGACAGGGGTGAGAATGCTCACATCACACAGTTCACTCTGGCGCAATCATCTTTATATATCATCTCACAGAAGTGCACTAGAGTAGATGGGACGAGCCGAATCCTATTAGCATGCTTGAGCCTCACATTTCTAATGATTGATGTAATTCGGAATGAGTTCTCGCATTTTCTGCTCTGTTTTTGGGAGAAAACGGTTAAATTCTGAATTAAGTCATAGCAAACCAATGGCTTCTTGTCATCATTTGCTCACCCTGATATTCAGATTGTTCAGAAATCTGCAAATATTTCTTGTCAAGCCATAACTAGCACTGCAAATAGACCCGGATTGCTTTACACCACAATGATTTGCAAAGACGAATCGTGCACATTTGACTTTTTCGCATTCACCTTTAAAATAATACTTTTTTCCCCTGACTTGTTCTTTCAAGGATTCTTTCCCCTTTTTTGTAATATTGAGGAACAGCGAGTAGTTGTTCATCATGGTGTTGTGGCATTTGAGAAGACAGTGCTGATATTTAGGCTGTGTTTAAACTCTGAGCATGGCGGTGGAACACTTCTATACAGAATGCAGCAAGCGGCCGACTCTGGAAGTCAAGCCCTGTGAAAGGTGTTTGAAAAAGCACTTTGGATTATTTATATGGTTTGATTAGATTGGACGGATAACCCCCAGGTTTACTTGACCTCAAAAGAAACCACTATTATATTCAGAGGATATTAGGGACTGTGAAGGTCACATTAGCTATTTATCTACTTTACTGAAAACTGTTCATGAGCATTTATGGTGTGTGTAGACATGTTAAGTTACTTAGACTGGCTAAGTAATTTTCAATATTTAACATATAATGAGATTAAGTTGCTTTCAATTGATTAAAAATAACAATACTATTGGTATAATTGTATGCGTTAAAATAAATTATTTATTTTTACTATTAATAATAATAATAATAATTATTATTATTTTTATTATTATTATATAACTGTTATGTGGTCACTATGAATTGTTATATATGGAAACGATTTGTGTCCCCCCCCCCCCTTTTGTGTGTGCTTACATTGTCAAAACATGTATTAGCCTAACTATTAGCATGTATAAACATTGCATTCTTCAAATTTACATTAATTAGTTGTTGTCATGCTGTTTAAGAGCTGTTTTTTTTTGTTTCCAGGGCCCCTGCAGGACTTGTTGATTTAGAGGCTGTATATAATACAGTTTGTCTCTGTATTCCAGCTCATTTGTGGGTTCTGTGTTTGTGTGCTTCTCAGTACATCTGTTTTGTTTGCCCCATGATGCCTCATAAATTCTCCACAGTGTGACTTAATAGCAGCAATGATGGCTGCCGCTGGCCCCTGGGGATCTCAGTTTCACCTTAATTAAGATCAGCATTAAACTGGGGCCGCTGTAAAATCACCATGAAAAAAATCCAGGGCCCCAAGGCCAGTTCTGGCCATTAAAGTACCGTGAAAGCAACTAATTTCTGTGTTTACTCATTATTTGTTTGGTTTGTGCAGCGCAGTGGTAATTTGTTAGGCTGGGTGCGAGTGATAGTAATGCTCAGGTACAGCACCAATGCTCAAGAAATGTGTTAGTCTCTATAATAAATGCAGGCAAAGGACTTTAGAACATTTTACATAAGATGACCTAATGCTGTTAATGGCATTGCTTTAGAGTAGTAGTTAAAATGCTGTCATCGTTTAATCACACTCATTTTGTTTCGATAAAGTGCTGGTCATTTTTTCCATGCAAATATTGCAGAGCCTTTAAGCTTCAAAAATCACGTAAAAGCACCTTAAAAGTATCATAAGGCTAGTCAATACGACAATCATTTTATACGTAAGCCATCCGATAGCTTTGTGTGAGTAACATTTCAAATGTTATTCACTAGCATGTTCATGAGAAGCGATATAGTGTATTGTGATTGAATCATCAAAAGAATCATCAAGAATCAATTATTTAATTGTAATCTTTCTTTTGAGTCAGATCTTAAAAAGAATCTTAGAAGAAGTAAGAAAGACGATCAATAAACGTCTAATTTTTTTTTTCTGTTCCTCACACAAAGGGTCATATGGAATACAGTTTTCTTACTTTTTTGGTGTTTTGTGTTCTTTTTTTCAATTTCTTTGCTTCTCTATTTATTATAATGGGGGAATGACTAGTACAGTTCTTGCATTAAATCTTTTTCATACATATAAATCTTAACAGGATTCAGATGACCACTAAAGTGTCACTCCATTAGACCGACCCTCACCATGTCGGCATGGACCCTTTCCTTCCCTACTTAATGAGGACAACCCATTTTTATTGTCCTATTTTATTATAACCCTCAGGTCTTCATTATGTGCCACAATTGCATTTCAAAGGAAATCATATGTAAAGGTCATCTGAAATATGATGCTTCTGCAGATACTGTATCTGCAATTTGCTTGACACCTTAAAATACTAAAATACCCATTCAGTTTTGGATACTGCCTTTACTAGGCAAGAACATACTGGCAGCCTTAGGACCATGTGGAGTAACCAGAAAAAAAGTGGAATATTCATAGACTAAAGGCATTTTAAATGGCTTGACAGGGCTGTGTGGACATTTTAGACATTGTCCATCATTGAAGAAGTGGACGAGGTCACAGAGGTTGGAGGTCAGAGGTCATGTTCCCCTCTGGCTATTTATCTTTCGCATTCTTCTTTTTTGGTAGCTGTGGAAACAGGCTGTGGGAATGTTCACACCAGGATCTGGTCACCTCACCCATGGTACCAAATTAACCCAAGGAGAATTTAGATCAGGTCAATGGCTCCATTTAAATTGAGCATGGGAATTTCAGGGTCATTTGGTTGGAAATGTGCTGAATTTCATTCTGTGGAGAGGGATGTTGAATGACATTGCAATACTTTTTGCTAAAAAAATTCATATGATTTTTTATTGATCATAAGAACTTGAAACTTGATTTAAGAAAGATTTAAGCTCAGTTCAAGTAAAATGTGCTGTAAAGCTACATATTTTCAAAGTTGATTAGTCAGTGAGGTGCGTGAACCACTGTTCCACGTATTGGTCTTGAAGGGGTCCGATATAATTTGGCTGGTTCCATCATTAAATAAATGGAAATATACTGTATAGATAGATAATACAATAATTGGATGAATGCCATTTTATTGCACATTTTAAACCACCATAGTCCCTATATACAGTATGTTGGATGATTTTAACCACTGCCTTGCGTCTTGTAGATTTATTTTTTTTTGCTTGTGCTTGGTGCCATGTGTGTAGACATTCTGGCTAAAAATAGCTTAATGTTACTGTCAGTCAACATCAAATATAATTTATCATTTGCAACTCAAAAAAGTAGGACAGGTCATGATTTTATCAGCTAGGAATTAGAAGTAGTGATGTTAACAGTACTTTGTGGATAGTTACCAGTGTTATGTATTATTTTCATGCTGGTATAGTTTCAATAATTTATAGTGTAAATTCATATTTTGAATTAGCTTTTATTTTTATATTTTCAGTTTACTTTAAGTTTGAGCAATTTTGTGCTTTTTTAAGTTATTTGCCAAGTCAATATTTCTAAGTGTTCTTGAGTTTAAAGAAATTGTTTACCCAAAATTGAAAATATGCTTAAAATGTACGTATCCTCAGGCCATCCAAATTTGTTTCTTCATCGGAACAGAAGAAATTTGGAAACATTTAGCATTACTTCATAGCTTGCTTGGATCCTCAGCAGTGAATGAGTGCCGTCAGAATAAGAGTCCAAATAGCTGATAAAAACATCACAATAATGGATTACTGTTATTTGTTTATCAGCTGTTTGTACTCTTATTCTGATGTCACTCATTCACTGCAGAGGGTCCATTGTTGAATTTTTACAAATCTGTTCCAGTGCTGTTTTGTGTCTCTGAGCAACATGACGGTGTTTCGTTCTTGAATGAATCAACCGTTTAAATGATTCGGTTCAATCGCAATGACTCACTTATTAACAGTGATTTTCTTCCACCTGCTGGCGGTTTTAATTTCAAATTTCGGCTTTTTCTTTTTTTTATGTTTGAAATCATTTCAAATATTAGTATTCAACGTTTTATGTTTAATATATCAAAACATTCACCTATTAATTATATTTTATTTCAGCTTTATATCAAGTGCAGAAAACAACAGCAGTTAACAGTGCTACACAGATGTTACATTACCTTATATCCTAGTACCTATCCTAGTATCCTAAAAGTCACAGTTGAAAGATGGATAACGTTTTGTTCAGACAAGCCATTTTACCCCAATAGTCTCATGTTAACACATAATGTTTAAATCTTGTGAATCTGCTTTTCGGGTTCGTCTAACAAAAGATAGTGGAGACTTTTAGAAAAATTTGCTTTATAAAGGTAAAAATGCCCATAAAATGCAAACATCAGTTTAAACTTATTGGAAAAGATAAATTTCTATCAGTATGAACTGACCACCACACAGAATATGAAGCATATTAAAAACATTAGGAGTCAGCTGTCTCCGGTAGTCCTTAAGGTACCAGCACAATAACAAACTCAGCAAAATATCGTCTAATTATCGTTATCGATAAAATCCCAGAAAATATCGAGATATAATTTTTTGTCAATATCGCACACCCCTACTAGGAATTGATTGGATTGTGAAAAGTGCCGTAATATAGCAAATTATTGAACAGGAGGGGTTAAAAAATAATATAAAAAATAATAATAATAATAATAATAATAAACACATAATGGAATTCAGAATAGATATATATATATATATATATACAATATTTATAATTTAGAGTTATGTGACGTTGTTATTCTAGAGAGGATTTTATTGAACAAAATAAAATATGTCAATGTCTGCAATATTTTTGCTGTGTTTTGCCAGATACTGTATAGAAATGTAAAAATAACCTCATAAAACTTTTTTGTCTACTTTTTAAAGTACACTTAATGCATGAAAATAACAACTTGGGCTGTAATGCTATATACCTAATTAATATTCACAAGCAAAGCTTATAGGTTTGTCATGTCATCAATACTTGTGTGTTTGTTCCTATTTCCTAACTCAGTTGACTGAATATCATACATATTTTATTTTGGCACTGCATATAATAAGTATAGATTTATACATGCAAGAGTTATTCACAGTGTGTTTGTGTATATATAGGTGAAATGTTTCATGCTATACTGATAGTTCTTTCCAGTGTTAAAATAAAAGCTATTAAAATAAGCCCAAAGCACTTTTCTCAAGTTCATTTCAGTCCCTCTCTAAACACTATGAGCGAACTTGTTTGGTCTGTCCGGCACAATAAAATAAACTCTTCATTGATGGCTGCCGTTTTCTTCCTGAGTGTGTTGATGTTGGTCCCGCAGGAATGTCTGTGCTTTACATACTTTAGTAGCGTGACGGTTTCTTTGTAATAGGGTCATTATGTTTTCAGAGTTGAATAAATCAGCTGTCTCCGGTAGTCCTTAAGGTACCAGCACAATAACAAACTCAGCAAAATATCGTCTAATTATCGTTATCGATAAAATCCCAGAAAATATCGAGATATAATTTTTTGTCAATATCGCACACCCCTACTAGGAATTGATTGGATTGTGAAAAGTGCCGTAATATAGCAAATTATTGAACAGGAGGGGTTAAAAAATAATATAAAAAATAATAATAATAATAATAATAATAAACACATAATGGAATTCAGAATAGAGTAAAGTTGTTTTACCAACAGAACAATTTTTGTACTAATACTAATACTAATAATAATACTTTTTCTTTCGGAATAATGTACACAATAATAACAGAAAGTAAATAGTTGATTTAGATTGGATCTTAACGAATATATTGGGCCAATCAGAATAAGCTGGAGGTGGGACACGTGTATCTCACATAGTCAGTGTTTACTATGTCAAAGGAAGCTCTTCACAAAGAAGTGTTCAGTTAATCCTGAATTGTACAACATATCATCACAAAACCACCGCAACCTGTTTTTTATACCATTACTGAGACGTGTCTCGAGACCCCTGCGTTCTGCTCTATTTTATTGCTTGCCAACTTGCATTTTTGATGCAACAATGCATAGTGTGTTCAGATTTCTCTGTTTGCTTTCTGCAATCTCCACAGCTTACATGCTTGTGTGTGTACTATGTGTGTGTGCACATGAGTGTAAGGCGGGCTTTTCTCATTAGTCTATCTTAGGGCCATCAGCAACCCTTGCATGGCTGCCCTTGTGCCGGCAGGGCCTGCGACAGGCCATGAAGAAATATGCTTGGACCATACGGTGATGGAATCGCAGTAATGAATGCAGTCTGCCATTCCAGAGCCCAACAAGAGCAGCTCTCGCTCTTGTTTATTTCTCCTTTCATTTCTGTCTCTCTTGCTCCACTCATCATGATGATATTAGCATTTGGTGTGTAATATGATTATCTGTTTCTCTCTGTAAGAACAATTTATGGCCAGTGGTCTTTGATTTGGTCATTTATGCATGTTTCATCAACTACAGACACTTTTATGTCCCAGAGGTTGTTTTATTTAAATGAACAGATTACTCATTTATTTTTTAATGTATTCATAGGTCACATTAAAGCTGACATACCTTCATCATTTATTTTTTTACTCTAAGATTTTCTTTTAAAGATTTTATTGTTTTACATGTCCCATATGTTGTCTTAAAATATGAAAATATATCATAATATAATTTAGAATATTGTATTTTTTTTTAAAACTATGATCTAAATAAATAAATAAACAAACTGTGTTTCAGTATTTATTATTTGAAAGAGATTTATATCAAATGTTTGTGTCAGTAAAGTGTATAATGAACTTTGAATATTAGACGTCCTTAAAGAAAAAAAAGTAATTATTACTTATTAACTTCATTTATAATTAATATGTAATTTTGTTTAATTAATTATAATTATGACTAATTCTATTTTTATTTATTTTGTTACATTTATTTAATTATTTTACATTTTTGAAAATATTATTTGCATGTATTTTAGATGGATAAAAGGCTATGAAATTAGCATGAGCAAGATGAAAGCTAAAATATTATAAATTGTAATTTCCACAACAGGTAATTTGATCATAAATAATTTAATCTGACAAAACATAAAAAAAAAAAAACTTCAATAAATAGAGAGTGTGAGAAATGAGTTAGTCAACTGTCTAAAAGTCCACAGAGCCAAATATGCACATAGTTGTAGAAACACCAAGACTTTGTCTTCTCTTACTTTTGTCTTTAGGGCGTTGCATCCATTTTTTATTCTGATCCTAAATGCTCGTATAACCATAATCCTGATTTCTCTCAGCCTGGAGGAAGATGAATATGTCTTTCTATTTAAGCTCTCTGCCCTGGTGTGTTTCAGCGGCTTAGTATGCTTTTATTGGCCTGCTTTAGTACAGGACGAGCAAAAGGTTACTCTGATATGTTGCAGGTACACAGCGTTCAAGAAAAGTGGCATCACTGCCTGGGGACCAGATGGATATAGAGCTTAATCCTGTAATGAAATGTGTATATTCACATGCACACATACACATAAATGCATGATGTTCTTCCTGTGACAGTTCACACGACAGATGCCACGGCAGATAGGAGGGAGGTGACCACACAGAAACTCACGCACGTTCACACAGAGATACTTCAGATCACAGAACAGATGTCACTGTGTGTGTGTGTGTGTGTGTGTGTTCTCCACAGCAATCCGTCTCCTCATTATTCCAAACGCTGTTACTCTTGTCTAGTCAAAACTTGCTTAAACAAGAGCTGCTCTTAACATAAGCACAATGACTGCAGTGGTCAGACTCGCTGTTCTTTTACCATTTAAGTACGTGAGCAGACGGCCACCCGGCTCTGTGCTCATCTGTCTCTCTCCTCTCTGTAAATGGTCACTGCTTACTAATGACCTTTGACCCCTTTTAGTGAAAGACAGCCAGCCACTTTTTTTCTTGGTACAAATCCTCCTTCTCCCTGCATTTTTCACCAGTTCTGTTTGTTCAGCACAGAATGCTAGGAGTTCTAGTGTGTTTTTGAATGAATAACTAATATTGGTTTGCCTATTACAAATATTGGTTTTGCTGTAAGGAAGAAAGGAAAAATTTGAAAGTCTGACTCAACAAATACACGTTCTTTGTTTAATTTATCTCTCTTTCTCTCAGTGTTTTGAAAGCAACCTTGAAACGCTGTATTAAAAAAAAACTAGTTTATTAATGTTTTTGTGCTTTTTCAGTAGTTTACTTGTAATGTAACGTGCTAAAACTAATCAAGTTAACCTTGGTGTTCTTTTGAACTTTCTGTACACCAAAAAATCCTGGAAAAAAAATATCATGGTTTATACAAAAATAAAGTTTCTTGATCCACAAATCAGCATATTAGAATGATTTCTGAAGCATCGTGTGACACTGAAGACTGGAGTAATGATACTGAAAATTTGACTTCACAGGAATAAATTACATTAAAAATATATTCAAATAGAAAACAGCTATTTTAAATTATAATAATATTTGCCAATATTGCAGTTTAAAGGTGCCATAGAATGAAAAACTGTATTTACCTTGGCATAGTTGAATAATAAGAGTTCTGTACATGGAAGTGACATACCGTGAGCCTCAAACACCATTGTTTCCTCCTTCTTATGTAAATCTCGTGCATGCAAAAGACCACTGAAAAAGAGGCGAATCCCAACATTTGCATATACCCGCCCATGTTCTAGGCCAGCCGGACCTGCACAGCCGAATCATCGATGCAGTGTTGCCAGATATTGCTATTAAAACAAACAAAAACGATACATAAATAAAAATAAACCGAAATTATTTAAAATCTTTTGCAGTTAAGATAAGATAAAGATATCGCTGACCCTAAACTGTAACGTCCTACTTTATTAACTTTCTAAAGTGTCAAAAAAGTGGAAAAGACAAGTCCAAAAACGCTTATAACAGATGGATCTGGCAACAAAGAGGCTACGTCCACGCCCTCACTCACAACTCTTTCTCAAGCCTCGTTCACTCCACCAGCATCTTGCAGCGATCATGCTCATAACACGGACACTAAACATTCTTGCAAAATCTATCAAAATGTATATCTTCGTCTGATACAGTCTCAAACATATAAGGTTGGATGCCTAATCCCTCCATCGTTCATATCGGACAGTAGAGATCTGTTTGCTGTGTGAGCCACTGAAATGAGCCGCGCTGCAGCCAATCAGAGCAAAGCTCAACATTATTATCCGTGACCCTTCCAAATAAGGTAATAACAGACCATTTCATTCTAGGGACAAATGCTACGGTTGTAAATGGACATTTTTGCCCTTACCTAAGTCACATACCTTCTATGTAGATATCAGAGAACAATGTAAAATATTGTATCAATGCATTCTATGGCACCTTTAAAAAAATAAAGAAATGAAAGGTGAATGGTTTTGAACTGTAGTGTATTATTTCTTTTCTTTTCTTGCAATGAAGTAAACCTCTCTCTCTTTTTTTAAATAGTTGATATTACTGTCTCAGTTGGCTATAAAGCTACGTAGAAAATACAGTGTGAGATTAAAACCAGCGATTTTATGCTCCACTGCTACGTGTTGCAAAATGTAGCTCACTATAAATTTAGTAGCATCTATACTTTCAGTTACTCCTCAACTCTTCTCTCTTTCTTTCTCTCTCTTGCTGTAATGAGGACGTTTGGTTGAGAGAGGCAGATGGAAGTGCCTGTGGGATTGTGGGAAGGCAGAAACAGAGGGAGAAGGAGCTACGTGGAGGGTTGGAGAGACTGGTTGTGGTGGTGCCATGTGGTGCCAGGGTCCGTCTATGCCCTCTGGACATTTGTGCCAGTCCCGCTTGGTGGTCATCCAGGCTCACACATCCCTGCCAATTAAAGACCGCCTCCCAGGCTGCCCCCGAGCTTCCTGCTCCACCTCTCTCTCACACTCACTCCTTCATTCCTCCGTTCCTTCTGTCGCCTCTTGTGGTTTTCGCACACGAGTGTCTCTTGTTTCCCCTCAGTTTTTTTCCTCATCATTATCCAGCTTCAGACCTAAAGCCAGTTAACCCACTTTCAGCTCTCAGAGCAGGATCTGGCCAAGAAAACCCCTTCCAGCCATGACATACTTAAACCACACATTTGATATTACCAGGCCTGTTATTCATCTGGGTGTGTCTGTGTGTGTGTGTGTTGGAGAAATTGTAAAAATGATCCATTAGACTTATTTGCTGAAAACTTCTCAAAATCTATCTATCTATCTATCTATCTATCTATCTATCTATCTATCTATCTATATTAGTTTCATTGAATTTCAGTTCACTTTAATTTCACTTCCTTGCATTCAAAGTTGAATTGCAATTCCACATCCTGTTTTCTATAGCATTTTAAATTTAAAAATTAAAATGGAATTTCAAAAGCAAATGGTACACTCTCTCAGCCACACACAAACAAACAGTAATCAGCGACGTCTCATTCTAGATTCCTCCAAAGATGCCAGGAGAGTCCCATTGGCATGAAAACACTCAGTCCATATGGGCTGGACAGATGTCGGAGGGTGACACACCTATCATGTGGCCCCTAATTCTATTTTCCTCAGTGTCTTTGAAGCCAGAAGCACCTCTCGTCACAGCGTACACCAATGCTCATTTTGTTACCAACCTCCACCAGTGGCATCCTGACCACCTGCCACACCTGTGCCGTCATGAGTCTCCATAGTGGCCAGCAGACCCTCATTTAATTGATCTCTGAAATCAGTATAAGAGTTTCCACAAAGGCTATGTTCACACAGATGTGAAATATATTCCTGTTTATAGAGTGCCACGTACGATTATATTCACAAACAGTTTGGTAAGGAATAAAAGTGCCAAATGCATTCTATCGCCAACCCATATATGAGAGTGAGATCGCACTTAGAGATAGCGTGATAGCCACTCTCCAATGCTTACATACTTTGTATTGTTTGCATTTAAAGTCACTGTCAGTTAATTAAAATTTGACAGATGAACAAGTGCCTCATTTAGATTTATTTATTAAATAACATTGTGTCAACTGCGATAATACTTTCCAGTGTTACAGATACTGCCGTCTTTGATATGTACTGTACATTCGTCAGTGTCACTAAGATTACAGGCATTATTCGCAGCTATTGCAAGAATAGAGTTTTGCAGTAATGAGTTATAAAACCTGGAAACGAGTTAGCATTTTTTAAATTCTGATTCCATCATTGTGAAGTCAATGTTTTTTTTTGAAGTGCCCCTATTATGGGTAATGAAAGGTTCATATTTTGGTTTTGGGAGTCCCCAACAACAGGTTGACATGCATGCAAGGTCAAAAAACACTTTCATTGTCTTATAATATGCACTTATTTTTACCATACTTGCTCAACAACTCCCAAACGATTCGCTTAACGATTCATTTTTCCAAACCCCTCCTTTGCTTGACGCTAATCTGTGGTGATTGGTCCGATTGGTCGATTTCCATTTCATCATGCATGATAAAGCAGCGCAGTGCTGCTTTGTTTACAGCTGATACCGGGGAAACACCTATTTCTACCGCTCTAAAGGCGACACCTAGTGGCAAAGAATGAATTAGCATTTTCATTCAGACCAACGCTAAAACACCAACAAGTGGGTGGGCAATATGCTAATGTTTCATGTTGACTTGAACGTGAAACGACTTGGGATTTGTTTTAAAAACGACTGAAATGTCGCCTCTTTCTCTTGAGAGACAATAACTTTATACACGGTGCACTTTCAGATTTAAAACTTTGCAGGATGTTTTCATTCACTTAGAGCTGTGTTACACAATGCATGAAAAAAAATCATAATTGGGGCACTTTAAATGATTTTTGGTTTAGTGCCTGATATTGGTCTATGGTTAATACAAGCTCAAGAAATTTTCGTTTTTTTTTTCTACAATATAAAATGCATCAGTAATACCCCACTTTTTGAAACTACAGCGGTTGTCGGTGATGTTAATCATCATCGCACTGAACAGGGAGTTTAATTTACTCACTAGTCCTCTTTCACAGCTTCTTTATGTTTATGATCACGCTTTAACAAACTTGTATGACTCAAACTTTTTTCATATCATAAATAAAGATCCAAACATTTGTTGGAAGCTTAGTAGTGGTGACATTGAATTTATGGGACAATTGTGTAGTTAGGGTTAGTTTTTATAGCCTAACTTTAACTTTTCACTTCTGTCGGTTTTATTTAGGCTTCAAAATTCATAAAATGTGTGTTCATTTTTGAAAATATTTGTGAACAAACTGTGTAAGAATCAAGCTTTTGTTGGTCACAGAGCTAACTGTCTACAAAAATGTAATAAGCCAATGGAAAAACTTCTTGGGTTTTTGTTGAGGAAACCAGTGTATGCTGACTTCTGGGTTGGACTACAATTCCCGTCATCCCTGCAGCACTCTATAGAAGAAGGTTTTGACTTTGGTTGTTCATTTATACAATAACAATAACTGTGTGAATGTAGCCTTTCTGTGCTGGACTCCATTCAGTTTTGGAGACCATTCAAGGCTTTAGCTGTCCGAGTGAATTTAAATTCAACAGATGGTCTCAGTGAGGTCAAACACAGCACTGATTTAGACTCTACATGGCCGTGTTTTCCTTTCCAATTAAATTCAACATCAAAACACAAGCTTAAGTGTTGTTTCTCAGTGCAGATTAGAGGACTACAGAGGGAGGGAAGGAGTGGAGACAGAAGTGAAAGAGATCTCCTTGGAGACTGAAGGAGCTTTTCTCAGAGAATATTGGTGGAGGAGTTCTCCCAAACCAAAGAGGAGTTCCTTAAACTGGAGCACTTATTTGTTTAGTTTGAGAGGTACATTATAGAATGAATACGCCTTCAAAAACATAAAGAAATGTTACAGGTAAGTACTATGTCCTTTACCACAGAAAATATATATATTTTTTTAAACTTGTTTTCATCCGACTTTATTAGTTGTTGTTTTTATTTTGAATTCTTTTTTTTTGCTGCAATTTTTAATAGTTTGTCAGTTTTTCCTTTTTCCTTTTTTCTTTCTTTTTTCTTTTTTCTTTGTTTATTTGTTTGTTTGTTTTTTAAATAAAAGGCTAAATGTGATAGACAGACAGAAATATAGATAGATTGATGGACGGATGTCTGTTTTTTTATATATAAATTTTATATACAATATATTCTCCTATAATTGTACCTTTTTTACATTTAAGGTGCATTGAAACCTTTTATGTTCATGACCCCATTTGCATCAGTTGAAACTGCTTCACTGTAACCACAATTAAAATAAATAAAACTGAAGGACAAATTGAAATTATTTTCTGTGGTAAACAACATTTAAGCAACAAAGTAGTTTGTTTACTCTAACTCTCTCTCTCTTTCCCACTTCTTTCAGACGTAAAATATTATTTCTTCTACTTTCTCCACTTTTTCTTCTACGTTCTCCCTCTCTAGTTAATAATCCTAGGATATAGATCATTGTTTTTGTTGTATGTCTCTGCAGAGAGGTGTAGAGAGCTTCTTTACTGCCTGAAGGATGACAGGACTCATAAAACCAGATTCACACAGGAATTTAACAAGTCAATAGTGTTCATTAAAATTAATGAATAGCAAAGCTTTGGCACCAGATGCCAGCTTCTCAAAGTCCTCCGTGGTCACAGAACGCGACTCAGCCATCCATGGTTTTCCCCTAAAGCAAGGGCAAAGCAAACACAATATGTAATTTGACTTTGAGGGGACTGGCACCAACTGCCTGCTTCTTTCTCATGGTAATTTACAATCTCAGTCATCAACTAAATATTAGCATTTGGCATCTCTAGGTACGCATACATTAAGTGTGTCGAAGGTGTTATAAAAGACATGCTGTAGACACTGATGGAGGTTTTGCTGGATCTACTAGAAATCAATAATCTCTAGCAGACCTGTTTAGGATCGCGTAGATCAGCCTGTCTTTGTCAACATCAACTTGCCTGGTGTTGACCAATGGGACTCAAGCAGGTAAAATGACTAACTACAGTGGCCAATGACATGTACCAACAGAGAAAAGCATTAACCTGAGCACAGTTTAATTAAAATCCCAAACAAATGATGTTGTCAGAGATTGAACGTAATCCCATTTAATGAGACAAAGTGGCCAGAGCTGGATTAGGATTGAGTAGGTATGATTGTAAAACAAGGAGAATTCATTCAATACTGTTATATCACATCTGATGTATTTCCTGTCGAAGCAGGGTTCCTATTGGGCGGGGCTTGCTGAAGGACTCGTCTCTTTATTTTTAAGAAGCCAATTGGCATTAGTTACCTAAATCACATCCATTAGCCATGGTTTGTTAGTCATTTGCAGGTAGTATTTACATGCTCAGAGAAAAAAGGTACTATATGCTCCCCTTTAGGGATTAATATGGTACAAAGTTGTACCATTTGAAAGGAAACCACCCCAGTGGTAGCTTTTGTACCTTTTTTTTTTCGGCGAGTGTTGGGGTGGGACATTCTTGATGTAGTAAGTTTCTGATTGGACTAAATATCTGGAGTGCAGGATGATTAGCTCAGTTTTGCCAGAATAGAGATGGCACCGTTTAAAAGTCTATATCTTCTAAAAGGTAATCTAGTAAATATTAAAATAAAAATGTGTTTATAAGCTATGAAGTGTTTCGCTGCTGGTTATTATTTTTGGTCAGAAGACATTTATAACCATTTATAACCTTTAAAATGTTTTAATTTATTTTATTTTATTTTTTTATGAAGTATAACCCCTACATGTTATTTTGAGATTCCCCTGACAAATTCTGAAAGTCATTGCAATAAGTATTTTAATGAAATCTAAAGCACAAAAGCATTCATACTTGCAAGTAAAAAAATAAATAAAAATCACCCATACTGTATATAATTGTTTATCTCCTTTACAACCTTATTCATTTTTCAGTGCAGATATTGTAAGCTTACTTCCTCAAAATCTCATTGTTTAATTCATACAGTATGTGAGCATTGATTTAATCAAGGTTAAGATGCTCAACTAATAAGTCTCTCGTCTGTTTTCTTTTTAGTACTAAGGGCAAATTTTCATCACACACTTAAAACAAGGACATGTCTTTTCCTCAGATGTGTGATAATTAAAAGCTATATATATAATAAAAGCTGTGATTATATTTTCACTGATTTTGTGATTTTATAAATGATAATTTGCACATTACGCTAGCTTTCATTTCATGTTGAATCACCTAGAAATACTAGGGGAAACAGATACCATGAGATTCAATTAGTTTAAAACTCTGTCTCACACTTAAAGTTATCCTCGACAAGTTCTCTGCTGATATAAATGATACCCTGAACAGCAACATATGACTATCATCTGTGTGGAACCGAGCCGATCTCGAAACTACGAGTGATTACAGAAGTTAAGAGTTGAGAGGACAATTGTGACGGTGTGTGTGTGAGGGTTTAACACACTCGATCGGTGAGTGGAGAGGCTCTATTGATCCCTGCAGCTCATCAAGATGATTTTTATTGAACAGCTAAATAAAACGGAAGAGTGGGCCTGTCAAGTCTCTCTTCACACTGCCTCTTCTGAGTGTGAAAAGAGGCATGCATCTTTCCTTCCTTGCCCACTCTCTGCAGGGGCATGCACTAGTCGAAAAAGGCATTTAAGACCTGTGCAATATGTAAAACTCAATAGCCTGTGGTTTTTGAAAGCACTGAATAGAGCACATCATGGATTTATTCATGCCGAGCTGTTTTCACCATGCCCTTTTCCCTCCTTTGAAATGTCTTATAAATTGTTTAACACTGCCCTTTTGATTGAGCAGCCTTGGAGGGGGGGATGAGTTGTTCTTCACTGTTTTCTCTATACGTCTTGTCAGATCTAGTTTTTTCTTTTTCATCGTGTTCACCTGTTGATTGCCGTTTTAGATCGTTTTTTCTTCAAAACTCAGCTGTTTTTTTCTAGGGTTAATGTGTTAAAGGGGTCATATGATGCTATTTTAAAGATAATTATTTTGTGTATTTGGTGTAACAGAATATGTTGACATGCTTTAATGTTCAAAAAACACATTATTTTTCAAATACTGTACATTATTGTAGGTCCTCTATGCCCGCCTCTCTCAAACGCTTCGTTTTCTACAAAGTCCCTCCTTCCGACAAGCGCAGTCTGCTCTGATTGGCCAGCGGACCCAGTGCATTGTGATTGGCCGAACACCGCAAGCACTCGTCGGAAATGTAACTTCCCTTACCATAATCGCGAGCTTCATCTTTCAAAATAAATGTAAAGACAGTAAATAATGTCGTTAGTTTTACCATCAGTTCAAGCCCGAAAGGGGAACAGACACAGGAATGATGCAGTACACAAGCCACGGTTAAGACAGCTGACTCCACTGTGATGTGACACTGTCTCTCTCTCTCTCTCACACACACACACGATGCGCAAAACTCCGCATTTGAACAGTCAATAGCAAATACTTAAACTAATAACAAAACAGTAGCTGATTCAGAAGCGCCAGATTGTCATAGCAAAGTCAGAATGACCTCCTCTCCTAGGTTCACGAAACGGTCGTTCATAAAATGCATTGCTGTTCTGTTGTAAGTAATCTTAAAGATTCCTAAATCAATCTACTTTCGGAAGGCCAAATAAAGTGCTTTTGCTTTTGCCTAGAAACACACAGCGTCTCCCTGACATGCTGCTTCAACACTAACTGCGGTTACTGAAACCACGCCTTCTTTCTTTGCGTGAACATTTGGGCCGCATTATGCAAATATTCCCACATAGTGACCTAGATATGTGGGGGCGTGTTAGAACGAGCCGTTTTAGGGGGGCGTGGCAGAGTCTTAACTTTGATAAAGAATATCTCTTTGGTTTTGAGACTTTGCAACTTCAGGGATCTTATCTATGCACAATCAGCTTGTAACACTCCAAAGAGAAAGGAAAACTTGAAATCGCATCATATGACCCCTGAAATTAATGTGTTAACTTATTAAATTAAGTTTATTAATCTTCAACACAGTAATTTTTACACATTTACGGGGTTTGAAAATATTACTTTCATTTAACTATATTTACAGTTTGAAGCCATCCATAAATCATGATGGCTAAACAAATACATTTATTAAAAATGTTTCTATAGACTGTATACAAAGCTGCACTACTGGTCAAAAGTTTGGAATAATTATGATTTTTTTTTTTATGTTTTTTGATAGAAGTCTCTTATTCTCACTCAGGCTGCTTTTATTTGATCAAAAATATAGTAAAACAGTATATTTTTTCCTGAAATATTATTACAATTTAAAATAACTGTTTTCAATTTAAATATTTTGTAAAATGTAATTTATTTCTTTGGTAAAATTGAATTTTCAGCAGCCATTACTCCATTCTTTAGTGTTACAAGCATTAGATTTGGTGGTGATTTAATGTAACATTTAAATTAATTTAATATTTAAAAAAAGGTTTTAATTAAATGTAAAATAATTTAATAATGTAATTTAATCACCACCAAATCAATTAATTTTCATTTTAATATTTTCCATGTTATTTCTTAGATTGTATTTATTAGTTTAAATTGTTTACATTTAAATGTAATGTTTCAAATTGTATCTGTATTTATCATGAAAAAAAGTTTTTATACAGTTTTAAAAAATCTGCATTTATATTTCATAAAGGCCTTTATGATTGTCATATTTGTGGCTTCTTGGCATTACAAAGTTGAAAAGCCTGATATACAGGACACATTGATTAATATATTTAAAGACAAATTATGAAAATGAGATTTTTCCAACATAAAATGCACATTTACTTTACAAAATATGTACTTAAAGTGAACTAAAAAACAAAAACATAAAAAAAAAAAATAATAATAATTTATCACTGCCAATGCTGATAGTGTCTTGGCTGATATATCACTAACCACCACATTGCACTGCATTGGCAAAATACATTGCCGTGAGGTCAGTATACTGATGCATGATCGCAGGAGGCATAGCGGGACGCCTGAGGCCCTGTTGAAATTCTCACTCCGCGGGAAAGTCTGGCGGATTGTTTCGAGGCAATAATCTTTTACCCAGATGACTCTTGTACCCCCTTCCAAGGCTCAGGATGGGCAGAGAGAATGTAATAGATGAGTCTGATTTGCCAGTCTGTTGAGAGACCTGTGCTATTCTGGGATAAAGAGTGATAGTCCATTACTCAGATTGGAGACAGATAAAAGCCTGTTCTCTGGGTCCAGCTGTCAGAGGCATTATGACAGCCTAATGCAGTTCACATTGTGAGCATCTAGCACAAACAGTAGTCGCAGCGGCCGAAAGTCCCTCATTTGGGTTGAATCAACAGTGTAGATGAGCTAGTAATTGCTACAAGCTGCCCACGACGTAGAACAGTTGTTGTTATAAAGACTTTATGGGGGTAATCACAATCTGTGCGCAGTTAGTGTGCTAGCTTGTGTCTTGCATGAACAATTCCAGGTGGACTATACCAAGGAAAATATCTCTGAGTATTATAGAAGCTAAATCGGGAATGTTGCCGAGGTATGTCGGTTCTGGTCAAGCTGTGGCAGTGTTGATGTCCGTGGCCGCCTGCATAACCCAAAGTCTCATTTACAGCAGCGAGCCACAAAGCGGATTTTCCATAGGTGGCTGCTCCGAACAACTCTTCACAGCCGAGGTTGATTCGGAGGGTGAAGAAAGGCTTACAACCTCCCGGCGAGCTCTTAAATCCAGCCATATGGAGGAGATTGGTTCTGTCCCTCCTCCTGTGCCCAATTTTTCAGATGTGGCTTTGCACCATGACCCCAAAGCTCATGCTAAGCCCACCCAGCCTCATTGTAGCCCCAGGTCTGAAAATAAAGATGTGGAAATGCACACAAACACACAGACCACAACTCAAGCAGGTGCGGACCTAAATGTGTCCATTCATCATGCCAGAGATTTTTAAGGTAGAACAACATCACAAACCAGCAAATTCCTCTCAACCAATAAGCAATCGCTCATCCTTTCTTTGAATTAAATTAAACTTTCTGCACATAAAGTGCTCTGTTCAGATTACCACATGAGTAGTATTTGTAAATATTTCCTTGAAAATGGCATTGGTCACTGGTTACTGGATATGCTGAAAGATAAGCAAACCCTTTTTTAGATGGACAAACTCGAATTTCACTTATTGTTTGGATTCTAAACCACGTTTTTTTCAGTAAGGAAGTGGGTTTTACAAGCTGTTTTAGGCCTCACTTGGCTTTGAGGCTTCGGTCGGTGAGATGTTACAAGGGGACATGAGCTCAAGCTTGCAATTTCTTTCTCCATATATAGTCAAGCTACTTGACCACAAACCAAGGGCAGACAGAGAGTCTGTGGAGGGACTGGGTGCGGCCGTCGTCGGTTTGCATGTGTAAGGATATAGAATACTTCAATGATCCAAAAGATGCCATAGCTTTGGAGTACTTTCTCCATAACCTTGATTTCGAAATCAGCCGTCACACGCTTGAGGTATTCGGCCAATCACAATTCTCTGGATAGCTGGCCAATCAGAGCACACCTCGCTTTTCAGATCGATGAGCTTTGTAAAAACCTTAAACCGCATAAACACATTTCATTACACCAAATACACAAAATAATGTTATTTTTAGCAGCATCATATGACCCCTTTAACTTTGAGCTTACACTGTGAGCAATGATCTGTGAGTTCTTTCGAGCTGTTATGTACTGACATCTTTCAGTCAAAATAAATGAGTAAATACATGAGCACTGCTGCTGTCACATTGAATAGTAGCATAATATGACATTGTAAATGTGAATATTTTGACCAAAGTAGCCTGTATGATATATTGACAGCAATCATTTGTGACAGTAGATTGTGACAAGCAGTGACAATCATTAAGATGGGTTGTGTTGACAAGTGATTTCTGATGCTCTGATGATTGTACTGTATAATGTGTTATATATTTAAAATACACTGTTTGTTCAAATATATCTATATCTAAACATGTTTCCAAAATGTAGATTGACTGTAATTTATCTACTTTACATTTGAGTATCTTGTTTCTTGACAAGCTACCGTTTTCAAAGTAGCTTCCTCAGAGCTGTTCCCGGGTGGGGAGGATGAGGTGTGAAAAAAATGTAGAAAAGATGTAGAAAAGCAAGACTGTAGTAGATACAAAGTCAGAAACATGAGGGGGAGAGTATGTCTGCCACCAGACATCAGAGCGCAGACTGTAAAAGAAATCCAGAGTGTGGAAAAGAGAATGAAGGACGAGTGTTCGGGGGATGGATTAAAGAGCAAAACAGGATCAAATGTATACGAGAACATTCTAGAACGTGTGTGACAGTTATTAATCACCATCGCTGACTTATCAACACGAGATGCGCGCTGAATTCCAAAAAGCGTTAACCCAAGTGCCAATCTAGGCTTCAAACAAGGAAAGACCCACTTTTTTAATGCCTCATCGGTTTTCGATCTCGGCAGGGCTCCACAAGCCCAGCTTTCTGAATCCAGTCAGAGCCACGTCGCATCACAGACGAGTAGGAAGGGGTGAACATAAACGTTTCATCTTTAGCAAAGTTTCTCTGTGCCTCCCTGGCCAGAAAATGACAAGTGAACGGCATGTGTCTCTTTGGATAAGGAAAAAGGCAGGATTGCATCAGAAAACTGGGATGGAAATAGAAAACGGGCTTCCAGAACTGACAGGGACTGGCTCTGTTTCCCATCTTCTCATGCATACGCTCAATTTGCAGATGTGTGTATGTGCGTATTGCTGCAAGCACTTTACAAACAGCATTATAAATTAACTGACTGCTCAGACAAACCTAAATAACCTTAATTCTGTGGAAATGTATGCAATGGCATTAGGTCAGCTGTGGCGACATTTAATACAACACAATTGTGAATGATATTACTTTTATTCAACTTTTATTACTTTTAGAAATAGGAAGCTAATATTAATTAGTATTAATTATACTTTTTTGGTTAAAAAAATATCCAAAATAAATGTTTGGGCCAAGTACGCCAAGTAACCAGCCAGTGTTCAAAACTATCTCCATACCTTAGCCCGATTTACAATGGTAAGCTTGTAATAATGTTTTCTAATTTGAGTGGTACTGGTTGGTTTTCACAGGGAATGCAAGCATGCCACCGTTTTTTGGGTTAAAATAATTTATTTATATGAAATTGAAATCTACACGCTGATACACACTAGTTACATATACATAGTCATGCAATGCTGATGTTGTTAACATTATGGGCCCTATTTTAACGATCTAAGCACGTGGTCTAAAGCGCACGCCGCAGGTGCACTCAGGACGTGTCCGAATCCACTTTTGCTAGTTTAACGACGGGAAAACGGTCGGCGCATGGTCTAAATGGGTTGTCCCTATTCTCTTAATGAGTAATGGGTGTTTTTTGGGCGTAACATGCAATAAACCAATCAGAGTCTCATCTCCCATCCCCTTTAAAAGCCAGTTGCTTTTTCATTGTAATTTTTTCATTTGTAATTTCATGTAATTTTTCATTTTTTAAAATGTTTGTGTGCTGCTGCGCGTCCCTGTGTGTGTAATAAGCAAAGTTTACGCGCGTTGTGCACCCGCCTATAGGCGCATATTACTAACGTGCTAAAAAATATTGCGCCAGACTTTAGACCAGGTTTGAGTTGGTCTATGGCGCAGTCTATTTTCAGTTCCTCAAAATAGCAACGCGCCAACAATGTGCCTGAACACACCTCTTTTTTAGACAATGAGAACTGCGTCAGGCTGAAACTAGCAAAAACACTTGTGCCCGCACCTTGCGCCGCATTGCGCCGGGTGTATGATAGGGCCCTAACAATTTCAGAACAACATATAACAATAATAATAATTTGCATGGTTTGATATGATATGAGCCAACCGATCGTTAGATTTAATCACTATTGGTAGCATGATTTATTGTAATGCTTTTTTCCTCAGCTGGTCAGAACAAAAGTGACAGACTTGTTACTTACTTGTTCAGATGACAATATCTGGTGAAAATTCTTATTTGGGTCATATATTCCAAGATATAGACGTAGAATCTGTGATCCACACAGTATCCATTTACAGTATCCACACTGCTGCGGTGACTGACCGCCACACACACACTCCTCAGAACATTAGATTTATCCGCACTGAGGAGCCGTGCCGATGCACAACCCTCGTAAAGATGATAATTCCGCAAATAACTGCAATTGCAGGTTTCAAACAGAGATGGTGACATATTCAAAACTTTCGGACTGCAGATTATATTAAAATTAGTGCTGTCAAACGATTAATCGCGATTAATCACATCCAAAATAAAAGCTTTTGTTTACATAATATATGTGTGTGTACTATGTATA
>NW_015505417.1:1085483-1089800 GCF_001515645.1 Sinocyclocheilus grahami | reverse complement strand
TATATATATATATATATATATATATATGTATATATAAATACACACACATGCATGTTTATATTTAAGAAAAATATGTTACTTTTATATATTAAATATAATATATAAATTATATACGTGTAAATATTTTCAAAATATATGCTGTATGTGTGTGTCTTTATATATACATAATATATATACACAGTACACATACATATATTATGTAAACAAAAACCTTTATTTTGGATGAGATTAATCCTTTGACAGCACTACTATATTAGCACACACATACACATATATGTATATATTTAAAATATATATTTAAAAATACATTTTGTATAAAACATAATTAAATGTATTATTGAAAATATGTAACATATAATAAAACATTTATTGTATAAAAATTATATAAGATGTGTATTATTTTTAAATGCATAAGTGTGTGTGTGTGTGTGTTGAACTAATGTGTTGAAAATCAGTCTTTATAATATCACAAAATCATGTCTTTTTGAGCTAGATATGAAGATTTTTACACATAATCCTGATTTTATTATTCTGTTGCTCACCGCAAATATTAATGACAGGCGACTTATTTAAATGCCCTTAAAAACAATTTATCATTCACATTCATGCAAAACAAGAATTCATCAAAACCGAATTAGCATCCGATGTTAGACATTATCGTTTGACTGTGCCAAGCCATGACTAAAGAGAGCCCTGGTATATATAAATACACACACATGCATGTTTATATTTAAGAAAAATATGTTACTTTTATATATTAAATATAATTATATATTATATAAATTATATGAATATAAATATATACATGTAAATACATGTAAATATTTTCAAAATATATGCTGTATGCGTGTGTATTTACAGTATATATACATAATAAATATACACAATACACAGACATATTATGTAAACAAACTTTTATTTTGGATGCGATTAATCGTGATTGATCATTTGACAGCACTAATTAAAATTGAAAAATTCTTTGAAATTTTAATATTATATCATATTACTATTTTACTGTATTTTAATCAAAGCATAAGAGCATAGAAGACTTAAAAAAAACTGAATTATTCTAAACTTTATGAGGGCAGGAGAGCGAGAGAATGACACTCTCAAAACAAGGACAACTTTTTTTTTTTTAAATCTGCTCTTTTGTTGAGTTTTATTTGTTGTAAAAAATGACCATGAATCCCAGTTCTTGGCAAAATCAATGCATTTGTGTTAAGAGGTCTTTTTTAAATGAACAGAATAAAAGGGTTATTTGCTTTGTCGTTGAAGCCATAAGGGCTTTTTCACAGACAGACTTTTCTGTGATTCCTCCAGGCTAAACTTCTTCTGCCAACAGCCGAGTCTCCAACGACAGCTGTACAGAAGTTCTCAGACCTTCACAAACCGCCAGTCATCACCTCGCTCTCTCTGGGACCCTGTTCCTGTTAAACATCTCATCCAACTGGCTGAACATTCCTCTACATCTTCAGCGTCTTCTGCTGGCCAGTCGCTTTCTCTAAAGTGAAAACATACGCCGTGACCTCTTTCCCTGTCCATCCCATTGCCCGACTTGCTTTCAAGCCCTCCCAATAGGAGGCCAGGAGTAACTTCATTTTTCTGCCTACTGTTCTGTCACATGATACCCTTGAAGGGACGCTTCTCCCCGGAGCGTCTGTGTAAACTGGACTCCGCTTCTGCTTCTCCCTCCCGTTTTCTGTCTGTGACTGAAACCAGATGGAAATCTGAAGTCCCGCTTTGGCCCGGCGTGTTCAGGGCCTCGCTCTTTGACACAGATGTTTTCTGTCCTCTTATGCGTTTTTCTTCTTTTTCTTCTCTCAAATGAGATTGATTCCTCAAAGGCCTCAGTTACTTGAGAGGCCAGGGCAATATGGACGCAGGTGGGGTTGTGGGACAATATTGTGTGAATGTCTGGAGCAAATTTTCTGCGCAGTTTAAACTAAATTGTTAATTTTGAAGTTTGTAATGTAGTTGGTGAAGACAAATGTAATACTTTTGACCCTTCTAAATGTTTTTTTAAAGTCCTAACTTATTTTACTATATATTTCACAGTGAAACTAGATATTTACTAATAAAAATGGCTAGCTGAAACTTTATTTTATCAGCTGAGAGTTGATTGGATCATGAAAAGTGGGCACTACATTTCAGAATGGAAAATTAATAGCATTTTAGTGTCAGGAAATAAAAGCACTGATGAATCAAATATGGAAGCAAATAGACAATTTTGATTTCATGTTGACTGTAAATATTTAATTTGAAAATGTGTGCACATATACAAAATAATAAAGGATGCATGTGTTTGTAACTTGTTAAAAAATAGTTCAGAATCAGTCAAGACTAATATATTCTATTAATTTACATCAAATTGGTTTCCATTAGTAAGTTATTGTGTTTAAAAAGCCCTATTGACTAATATGCTAATTTGTTTGGTTTGTTTCAGCCGAACCACAGGCAATTGTTTTCATAATCACAATCTCATTTAATATTTCTCTCAGGTTAAACGCCATTTGCAAGTGGAGCACTGAAACCAAGTCGAGAAATCTATTAATGACTCAATATGAATTTTTGAACATGTGCAAACTACGGAGACTCATCATTTTGAAGGTTGTCTAATGAAACTGATTTAATTAAAAGGTTTTATTAGACTACAATAAGACTGCCAAAATAATGTTTCATTTGTTGAATCTCTCTCTCTCTCGATGTGTTCATCTGTTCTAGAAATATAGGACAAATAAAACATCAATCAGACGCTGTTGTTGCTACTTCTAAAAGCTTTCATGAGGCGTTCGAGGCTTCGTTAAGCACTTCAAAGAGACCATCATCAGCTCAGAAGAGACTGTGACATATTTCAGACATTTTTTGAATCCATTTCAAAATAAAACTGTGTGCATTGACTCTGAAAGCATTATTGCACTGGGAAAATGAAAAGAGAACTAGCTGAACACAGGCCGTGCCTAATCAGAATGTAATATGTCACAAATTGGTAGGACGCACGATGACAGACACTTAATTTGTTTGCCATGCAGATGAAATCGGTGACATATGTCTGTTAACCAGTGGATTTTATGTTTGTTTACCTTTTTTGACCTTGCATTGTGGCTTAAAATAATAGCTTGTCCAAAAATGACTTAAATTTTAGTCTCACACAAAGCTACCATATGGCTTCAGAAGATTTAGAATGCAGCACATAGATTACTTGTATGATGTTTTTTGAAGCTTGAAAGCTCTACTACTACATTTTTTTGTGTGTGTGATTTCAATGACAAAAAAAGACCAGTGTGTTCAAAATGTCTGGTTTTGTATTCCATGTATTGGAACTGAACTGCAATTCACACAGTTTTAAATGATGTGCGGTGAGTAAATTATTTTTATTTTTGGTTGAACTGTCCCTTTAAAGCAGCGACGTACTCTCCACTGCAGTTTTGCAGTTTCCAGGTAGACAAGGTCACATCCTCAAAGCATTTCAAAGAGCTGCTTATTGAAATTTCAGAAGTGGCCAACTTAGCTGAGGTCACTTTGTGACTTTGAAGAAAAGCTCAACTTAGCATCGCCTTGGCCCTGCTCCAATCAATTACAGACTCGACCCCAGTGGGCTCATAATGGTACAATAGAATAGCGACGTGGAGAGGGGAAAAAAAGCATCACCTGACTGTGATTCATCTATGTAGTATGGATTATTATCAGATTTGTATTAAACATTTAAGAGGTTCATTTACTTGAAAAACAACAACTTCTTTGTTGATATGTGAACATTATATTAAACATTTATGAAAACACAAAAGTAAACATGTCAGAACACATGATTCTGAATTAGACTGACATTAATTATAGATATCAGGGCACAGTTCACCTCAAATGTTTTAACCACCACTGACTAATTCAGTTAAGTCAATTAGCAGCATAAATCAGTGGCTGTAACATTAGTCCTGCCAGAGTGCTGCCACACACAGCAGTCAGGCATGGCTGGTTTGGCCCTGCCGTTTTGACACATGTAAAAAATGTGTTTCTACAATCTGTTCAGCACTGAAAACAGCGTTCTCCACTTAGCCTGTTTTCTTCTTTTGCAGCTGGTTTGCAAGTAGTTCGCCTACTTACAATACAAATGAAATTAATTATTGAATAAATAAATTAGTGATAATAGGGAAACAGAAAAGTGTATACATTATGTTTTTGTTGTCATTATAATGAATACTAACTTCTAAAAGAAGTGTCAGTTGTGTGTAATTAGTCACAAGCAATATTGCTTGCTGTTATACATATATATATATATATATATATATATATATATATATATATATATATATATATACATAC
>NW_015505417.1:1077480-1085449 GCF_001515645.1 Sinocyclocheilus grahami | reverse complement strand
AAACAATATTTCTTTCTGTTATATATATATATATATATATATATATATATATATATATATATATATATATATATATATATTCAATGCATTATGTATGTATTATATTAATTTATATACCATGTTTTATATACAGTATATAACTGTTTTGACCAATGAGCTTCCAGGACTCTACCTATTTATTTCTTAAATGTATATTGTATATGAGCCAAGTGTGTGTGTGTGTGTGTGTGTGTGTGTGTGTGTGTGGCCAACTGGCCATGGAAATTTAGAAGAGATAATGGTGTCTCTGATTCTGTCTTTATGTTTACTTAATTGGATGTGAGTAGGGGATATGTGTAGTGTGGTAACAAATGCCAACATCTGCTTATGTTATATGTGTCATCCCTGATTGAAGCTCCTTGGCAGTATTCATTATATGCTTGGCCAAAGATGAGATGCCACTTGTGGAGAAAGCAGAGGAAGAGATAGGTCTGGTCTCCAGAATGCCTATGCATGGCACAAACATGAAAATGACAGTAATGGAGGGATATAATGAACTGTAGGATTTGGAGGGAACCGATACAAGTGGGTATTGTTGGATGCAGAGATGTGCTTTGCATTAGCTGTGGACTGGGGCCAAGGTTAGGGTGGTGTGACCCCTGCTTGTAATCCTACACCCGTGCTCTGACAAGACCCTGTGAACCAGGATACCATTGCTAATTCTGCACTGGCCATTCCCACCTGCTGGAAATAGAATGTATCATAATTTCTGCAATGCCTGAAATCTAGAGAGAGCTTCACATACAGAATGGGTGAGTAATTCTGCTCCAGTATTTATGCATACAGTACATACTGTCAATAAAACATTATTATTATTTTTTTCACAAATGAATGTTACAAATGAATACTTTTTATTCAAGAAGGATGCATTAAATTGCTCAAAATGACAGGAAAGAAATGCATAATGTTACAAGAGATATTAAACTTTTTGAGGATAGTAAGAATAAAGTCTTTATTTATTTATTTCAATGATACGTATAGATTTTATTTTATATTATTTATAAGTTTTTTTCAGACTTTTTAATCTATTCTGTGAAAAAATGAATCACACCTTTTTTAAATTATTATTCACAATTGTACTTAATTTTATATAACCAATAAAATATATGTAATAGCTATGCAGGGGACACAAAACCAGAATAACTATCACTTTTACAAAGAAACAGTGTGCATTCTCTCTCTCTCTCTCTCTCTCGCTCTCTCTTTTCCCCCTTTCTCTTGTTACCTCTTCTGGTTTCTTTCTCTAATGACGCTGTTATCTCACAGAAGAAAAGTGTTTCAGCACATGGAATTCAGCTTCACTCTCTTCAGCGACCTTAAAAAAAAACAGTTCACCCAAAAACAAAAATTATTTAGTTCCAAACCTGTTTGACTTTCTTTCTTCTATGGAACACAAAAGGTGAATTTTTGAAGCTGAAGTTGAAATGAGGATGACAGAATTGTCTTTATTGGGTGAACTATCCCTTTAAGACACATGAGCTTGGTTTCTCCCTGTTTCTCTTTAGTCTGAGCTGTCCAAGCTTCTGAGAAGAGCTTTCTATTGTCCTGCTCTGTTCTTTTACTCCCTGGGGTTTACTATATGTCTTTTACTGTGTCTGTCTCTCACACAAAGCTGCCTTTTATGTCTTTTGTTCACACCTGTTTGCTATTGCGCCCTCTCTACAGTTGTTATCATTCTCTCCCATTGCAGTCAGTCTTTTGTTAAGCCTTTCGCTGCCTGTGTGTCTGGATGGCAACACATGCGCGCACGCGTTCGCTCTTTAACTCAGACACCCTCTGCTGAACATGTGTTGCCTGCATTAGCAAGGACGTTAATGAAGTGCAGAACTTCTCTCTAATTCAATCTATATGTAAAACACCATTGGACTGTGTTCACCACATCTATTCCATTCAGCACACCTGTGCAAATCAAAAACATGCCTCTCTCTCGCTTGTTCCGTTCTCCTTGCTGTGTGCTGGAGTCCTCAGAGACTAGCAGTGGGGATTTTGATTCATCTGACTGAGCTGAGTCTTTTGAAACTGTTGGCTTAAAATAATCACTCATAAATTCATTCAGCAAGGTCTGTCTGGTCGTTACCCTAGGAAGTAGTGACCGATGAGTCTACAGAAATGAATGGTGGGGATTTTGATTCATTGACTTAACTAAATCTTTTTAAAAAGATTTTCAAATCCATTTGAAAAGAATTGTTGTAGAGATCAGAGAGTCCACAAAGGCTAATAATGTTTTTTTTTTTTTATTTCATTTAACAGAATTTAATCTTTTAAATCACTTTGCTGAAAATAATTGTTCAAATTGGTTCATCATTAAGCAAGGTCTTTCTGTTGATCATTACACTAGTAGGTACTGGCTAGTATGCTCACAGAAACTAATGGTGGGGATTTTAATTCATGCAACCGAATTTAATCTTTTAAATCCATTTGTTTCAAAGAATTGTTCATATTTGTTCACAAAAGTATTCAGCAAGACTTTTTTGTTGGTCATTACACTAGGAAGTAGCTACCAGCGAGTCTAGACAAATGGTGGTGATTTTGATTCATTTGACTTAATTGAATCGTTTGAATCAGTTTGCTAATCCCTACAACTTATTTTATTTTATTATATTCCTATTCCATCTATAGCACTGTACATACAATTTATTATTTTTTTGTGTGGTTTATATTTATGCATGTGTATTTTATTCACATCTCACTTTTATTATCTGTGTGTTGTTGTTGTCTCAGTGTACTGGAAGCTTGTGACACTAGAACAAATTCCTTGTATGTGCAAACATACTTGGCAATAAAGCTCTTTCTGATTCTGATTCTGATTCTGATTCATGCTTTATTTATTCAGATCCTTTACATACCCCTTAGTTTTTTTTTTTTTTTTCAGGAAACTCATGCATTCAATGACATGCTCATACTTTTGCAATATTTGCTCAGTCTTTGAAGGCATGAAAAAGCTATCAAATCAGTCGCATGTTTTACGAGTCAAAGGACGGTTCATTCGCTTAAAAGATTCATTATAAAACTCTACTACTCCACAGAGACTCAGTCATCACATTTAGTGTAAGGGTCTCACTTTATCACGCCGTTTTAGCTCCTGGCAAATGGTTTAGTCTCCACACACGTGTGCAGGTGAATGCCAGCCCGAGCAATTACTCAGCTGTGTCGAGTAAATGTTGATGTGAGACTTTTGGAAATAGCCGTGCCGGTGATGAAATAAAATTTAACGCCGGCCTTTAACCATAATCGTTTCAGGGCTGAACCAAGACTGTATTCGTTTACAGCACTAATAGCGGATTTGACTGCTAGTATAGGTGAGGTGATTTAGAGCAGAAGACGAGAACAGGGAAACTGCAATCCTTGCATCGTTTGTGGTCCCAGTTGGATGGCCCCGGGTGCCCGCCTGATCATGGTGCAATTGAACATTACCAGTGGGAGAAGAAAAGAGACTTTAGTCGGGTAACAAATGTTTCAGCAATCCGTCTTTCTCTGGAAAACAGTCCCCCGGGAGAATCATTGAGCTTTGAAAAGTAGCAAGAGAGAGAGAAAAGATATATAAAAAAGTAAAAATGATGAAAAGGCAACAATGGAAGGTGAAAGATTCAGGCAATGTGATACATCAAAGAGAAGACTGATTCGAAGGACAAGACATGAATGTATGAGGATTTCAACTTGAATTTAAACGTATGAGTAACAAACACAGCGGCGCAGAGGTTTGAATTTGATTAACAAATGACATGATTATAATAAATGGCAACTGATTTAAGGCAGCAAAGAAAACAAAGGAAATGTGGGAATGATATATTTATATCCATGTCTTGTATGAACAAAAAATCCCATTCAAAAGTTTGGGGTCGGTATGACTTTTTCAAATTTTTTTTTTTTTATTATTATTATTTGTTCACCCAATTTATTTGATTAAAAATACAGTAAAAACAGCAATATTGTGAAATATTTTTACAAATTGAAATAACTTTTTTTATTTTTTTATATATTTTATTCCTGTGATGGCAAAGCTGATTTTTGTTTTGTAGCCATTACTCAATTATTTGGTGTCACATGATGCACATATATGTACTCACAAATATAAAATATGTACTCTCTACCTTATCACATGATGTGACTAAAACACCACATGATCTTATCACAGTAAGTGTTTAATTCTGTAAATGGTATCCACTTATTCTCTTGAAAATATTTTTTTTCTTCAGTATTTTATTCCAAGTTTCTGTAAAAACGTGGCAGTGTGCTCAAAATGGATATAGTTGGGAATGAAAAATCTGAATGCATTGCACTGTGGGATACATCATTCAACATGGTAAGTTCTCTTGTATGCTGTTCATTTTGACAAATGTAGTAGGTCATCTAGGTCTTTATGCATGCAGAAAATTCTCAAAGGTTTACAAATTGCATCCTGTGCACTGCAGCAATAGTGAGAGTAGCGTGCTAGTGTACTTTTTTTGATTATAGCTAGTCACTGTGACTGACAGTGTTGGAAATTTAAAACACCACTATTATTAAGTCACATTGAGTGTTTGGTGATGTCGATACAGTTAGATGTTAACACATTTTGTTTAACACTCATAGTTATTTAGCCGTTTGTAATGCTGGTACAGTTGTGAGATCGGTTTAGTTGAAGCTACTTTTGGAAGCAGCATTGCAGATGTGAATGGACTAGATTATTTTCCATTGCTTCTCCACTTTTGAAAAGCATCAGCTGCCACTGATTACAATGTATTGAGTAGTTTAGTACGGTTTGTGTTTGTGTGTGCGTGTGCTTCATACCAACATCAGTCTCCCCGATTGTCAATCACATTATTACTCTACATCAGCTAAGCAGCTCCCAATCCGTCAAACCTTCAGAGAGGCTCATAATGTGATCATCAAAATAACCCTCAAATGTAACCGTGACTGACGGCCAAGCGGATTTGTATCGACTCGGCCATTTAGATTTCCAGAATGGCTTAAATGTTTCTCGTCATCAAAACAATAGGATCAGCCAAAGCAGTGACGAGAACATATTTGTTTTCATTTCTGATTGTTTTGACACTTTATTTATTTATTTGTTCGCATAACGTCCTGAATTATTCATGAATGCATACATAATTTAACTGAGCGGGCTCAAAGATTTACACGGGCCTGTTTGTCAGAGACTTTTATATGGTGGCATATTCAATAATTGTTTAATATATCAAATTGACTGAAATGGAAGTCTCGTCTTCTCCTCAACAGCTCCATGTGTTCTGATGTGGTCGCGTCGTGCTCCGAGCGGTAGAGAGAGGACGACTGCCAGTGAATTTCCGCACCATTACTCGTAAATCTTCATTTTCTTATTGGCAAAAACACTTGTTGGAAGGCTGAGCTGAACGCTAATGAAGACCACTTGAACATTTGCATGTCATTCAAAGCAAGGCGAAGGGGCTAGGCCTGTTTTACGTTAAAATCCTTGTGTGTTTATACATAGATATGTCTGTTTGTTTAAAATTTTCATGGTAGCATGTTTTGAAATGTGTCAACCATGCACCAATATAACTAATGTCTATGATTTGTCAGTGTCAATTCTGTTTGTGGAAACCATGTTGTTAAGGTTTTGCTAGCTTTAACTACCATTATGTGGGCAAAAATCAACCTAATCAAAACCAGTCTGATTAATAATACTAAAGCTTTACTCTTTGTTGTGCAACACAGTATATGCTGAAATGTTGAAACTTGATTTATAATCAATTCACATAAGATTATAACAAGGATCAAACCAATGCTTTAATAAGTATCTTTTTTTTTAGATGTGTAATGTATCTCAGAACATGAGGGTTAACCTGCCATCTCATCTATCATAGCCATCCACGAGTCTGCCGAATGAAAGAGGAGCGGCAGATGCATGGAAATTGAATGAAATGTTTTATGAGGCTCAGGGCACAACAACTGGTGAAGCTCATTAAATAGAACTTGGCACCCAGACATCATTTTGATCATAAACACACACTCTCGGGTATAACAAAACATGTAGCCACTAAAAGCTGCCTGAGGTGGAAATTTGATCACAATGCTACTTTGAGGTGCATTTAGTAGATCCTTGTTCACGTCAATGCAACCAGTGAGGTCTAAAATACCTGGAGAACGGTATTATTTCTCATTTTCATTTAATTAAAACTAAAACTGAAATAAAATGAATGAATGAAAAACATGTTTTTGTGCATGTCACTTTAAATGCAAATGAGCTGCTGCTCCCTGCCCCCTTTTCCAGAATAGGGCTGTGCCTTTACAGCTTGTCCCTGGATATTCTGCCAAAACAAAACACCTGTTTGGTTTTGATTATCATGTCTATCACTCTGAAATCATGCGTTTTAATGCCATATCAGTTTAAACTTCTGATATACTGTTTTCTGAGCGCAGACATCCGAAAGCAGCTGTCACACAGCATGTGAGTACTAAACTAAGTTCTCATTCATGTCTTATTGTCAAATACACACAAGTTTATGTTAAAAACACACATAAGTTAGAAAAACATGGTCGGTTATGTCTGTGAAGGTAAACAACTGGGAAAGAAATCACATGTTTATGTTCCGTGTATTAAGTGAAAGCAGCGTAATATACAGTACCTATACTGCTGTCTATGCTGATAATAACAATAAAATAATACAGAAAATTACTCACTGCTCTTGAAGGAATAATTTTGGCTCACTCAGGGTGGGGTCTCGGCAGTGTCCGTCAACAGTCATGGGCGGGGCCTGTAAAATGTGATGTCACATTTTACAGATTCTGCAAACGGCTTGTTCTGAGACACTGCTTATGATTTATGGGGACTAAAAAATGGAGCAGGTGGATTTTATCATTATAGGGTGGACATATACACATTTATGTTCAAGTGTGACATTAGCAGATTAAAAATGTAAATAAAAAATTATTTAAATAATCTCTAATATCAGATCTAATATCTAATATAGCAGCACCCTATTTTGTATCCCTAGTTTGAGTACAGACTAGCTCTTGCATTAGTAGATAGTAGATTGAATGGAAGAGTCTCAGTGATTCACTTCAGTTTATTTGCATGGTTGTGTTAGGCTTCTTTATCCCTGTATTCCTGTGTGTTTTTTTCACTCTGGCCCGTTCTATGTGAGCTGTAATTTAACTCGGGGGTATTATATCTACACCAGCTGAGACGACAGCTCTACCAAGATTCCCTCACGGCTGTTAGCTGATCCCTCGACTCGCTCGTTCCGCCCCAGGTCTGATTGAAAAGTGGCAAGGTTGGCTGCTAATGTCCCGTATATATGCAAAGTTTAATATTTCATTTACAGTTAGCGCGAATGAGATTGGAAACCGGGGTGTCTTTTATCATGGGAGACATGGCTGATTTTATCTCTCGCTCTGTAGGAAGATGGCCCGACTTACAAATTCAGAATGGTTTCTGTAGGGCTGGTGCGAATCCTATGGGATTTATTTTCTATGAACTGAACAAGTTACATTTCACCTTCACTCACGTCCTCCATTTTAATTTCCAGTGGTGTTGAGTATAAACCGAGTTAGTCTTCTCTCTTGAAAGAGAGCTCAACAAATATATACCTATCAGAGTAAAGATCAATATTTAATACATTTGCGAAGTGTCACGAGAAAAGAGAAAATGCAGACGCAGCGTTTAGTACAGCAGGGTGTTTCCCACACTTCACTGAACTGCACACCACATTATGTTTCTCTTTCAGAGCAATTAGAACCTTAGTAATGAAACACACAGAATTAGTTAAACCTTAGCTTTAATTTAACCTTGCTAAGCAGGAGTGATAAGACATAAACAAGCAATCAAATCAGTTCATGACCTCTAAAAAACAACCTAGCTTGCTTTATGTTGTATGAATAGATATTATGTGAAACTTGCTTATATTGCCATTGCACACATACAGTATGGAGTCCAAAAGTATATATATATATATATATATATATATATATA
>NW_015505417.1:1071641-1076846 GCF_001515645.1 Sinocyclocheilus grahami | reverse complement strand
AAACTATTATTATATTGAATAATAATAATAAAATTATTATTATTATTATTAATATTATTTTATTTTATTTTGTAATGTTATAAAAATAACTAGTACCATATTACATTATATGAATGTTGTATTAACTATAATATTGATTAAAACAGTTATATCTAATAACAATAATAATAGTAATAATAATAATAATGATAATAATAATAATTATTATTATTATTATTATTATTACAATTATTAAATACTATAATAAAATCTAATACCATACAGCATTTCTGTCTGAAATATTTCGAATCATGCACATGTAGACAAAAGTGAAATATTCTAGGTTTATTTACCATTATGGAATTAAAACAGTACATGAATGAGGTAAATCAGATGTCTGGAGTACGGCAACTCTGTCTGGTCCACAAACTACGTTTCACAACCAAATGCAACACGTGAGAAGTAATAAGGAAATAACGCAAGATCACGCTGATATTATGGTCTATAATAAGTCCTCCCCGAACAGACAATAACAAATATGACTTCGTAACATAGCCTACTTCTGCTGAGACATTTTAATATCTAAGTACTTGAAAGTGAAACCAACATTTTTTGCATTTTATAATGAACTTATCTACAAAATCCCTCAAAGTGATGAAAAAGAAAATTGCAGAAAATATTTTATCCTTTATATATAAAAATATGATTTACAGGAAAAAGCCTAGTCCCATTTAATGTAAACATTTTTTTTTTATTGTATATAACTTTGTATATAAATTGTATTGTGTGTATATATATATATATATATATTGTATATGTCACGATGTGCTACTGTGTGGAGCACGGAACGAGGAGACGAGGAGTCAGTGGCAAATTCTTTAATATAAAAAAATGTACTTACAGTCTGTGAGTCAGAACAGCCGGTTGAACTGTTCTGGAACAGTGTTGTAAATACAACTTAACCACTGATTTCTAGTCGTGTCCTCTTTTGGAAGGCCAAACAAAGTAGTTTCGCTCTCACAAAGAAACACAGCGTCAGACACGGTGGGCTAGAGTGAGCGGAGGCCGGCGGCTAGAGTGAGTGGAGCTTCACTTGGGCTTTACTGAGGAATGGCCGGTGGGCTTGAGAACAGAGCGGCCGGCGGATTCGACGAAGGAGCGGCCAGCAGGCTTGTGGCAACCACATGTGACGACTCCGGGCTGGACTCCGCTTCGTCCACGGTGAAAAATCCACAGCGCGAAGTTGATGTATTTCGTCAGCGGCCAGCATGGATCAGCTCTAGGCATGACGAAGCGGATATCGTCCTCTTTTGGAAGGCTAAACAAAGTAGTTTCGCTTTCACAACGAAACAGACAGCGTCTTCGCGACATGGCGGCAGCAACAGTACTACAGGGAGAATAAAAGTTACGCCTTCTTTTTTTGCGTGAACATTTGGGCGACGTTATGCAAATCTTCCCACATCGTGACGTAGACATGTGGGGGCGTGTTAGAACGAGCCGTTTTAGGTAGGCGTAGTTGACTCTTAACTTTTATAAAGAATATCTCTTTGGATTTGAGACTTTAGCCTTTGCAACTTTACAGATCTTCTTTATGCACCAAGAGCTTGTATCACTTCAAAGAGAAAGGAAAAATTTTAATCGCATCATATGACCCCTTTAATACACATTCAAGGAACCAGGAAAGCACAAATAGCGGGGATATACGAACATTCAATACCAGACAAACTCAGAAAGCATAGACAGGACCTTAAATAAATGCAGTAATTGACAACACACACCTGGAACTAATGAAACAATTAACATGCGAAAACTGGGTCACGGAGCACGTGGAGAGGGAAAAACAAACAGAATGAGTCCAGGGGCATGACAATATATATATATATGTAATGTGGGGTTTGGGTTTTGTTTCTTGTTCATGTTTTCATGTCTTTTATTTTGTAGTTTAGTCATGCTTGCTGTTTGTGTCATGCTTCCCTTGCCCTCATGTCTTCATGCTATTGGTTCCTCTCTTCATTGTGTCATGTTCTGAATGTTGTCTTAGTCATGTGTCTTGTTCCCCATTGGTTTGTTCATGTCATGTGACCCTCCTTGTCTGCTATAAGTAACCTTCATGTTCCCATTGTGCCCTTGTCTTGTATTGATGTTGTAACCTGCTGTCGGTGAGTCTAGTCTGTTCATGCCAAGTCTGTTTCATGCCTCGTCAAGTTAAGTCAAGTCTGTTCATGTCAAGTCAAGTCTCGGATTATTGTTTGGATGTTTGGATCACTCTGTAAATAAACTGCACTTGGGTTCTTCACTACACTCGCCTTCAGTGGATGATTCGTTACAGAATACACGACCAGCCAAAATGAACCCAGCAGATCGTCTCGTTCGACTTCGCCAAGGAAGCCGGCCTATAGAGGATCATGTGGCAGACTTTTGTAAGTTGTGTCATTTGGTGGACTTTCATGACACTTTCCTGAAAGACTTTTTTTTTCATTTTGGTTAAAAACAGATCACATTTAATGCCACGCAACACCCCTCAATGGACTCTTGAGAAATATATAGACTATGCATTGCGATTGAATGGCTCTGCATTTACTGTGGGGGTTGCTGATGAAGAACACAGCTATCCTACAGTACTGCCACAACAGAACTTCTTCACAATGGCCGCCACGCCTGAGTCCCCGGCCAAGATGGCCACCATGCCTAAGTCAGACGCGGATCTTGGGCTAAGACTGAAAAGACTGATAGCTAGCGTGATGGACTTACCACTGATGTCGGTGAGAGCTGCAGGCATCCCGTTGATGTCAGTGCTCTCAAGCCCCGCGGTCTTAGAGGCCCTGCTATACTCTGCTGCCCTTCCTGTAATGGCGGTTGCCATTTTGAGCATGTGGGCTGCACACTGCGCTCCTGAGGCCTCTTCTGTCCACGAGTCTGCTTTTGAGGCCTCTCCTGTCTATGAATCTGCCCCGGAGGCCTCTCCTGTCTATGAATCTGCCCCAGAGGCATTTCCTGCCTATGAGTCTGTCTCAGAGGGCTCTCCTATCTATGAGTTTGCTCCAAAGGCTTCGGCTGTCCATGAATCCAATCCAGTGCCTCCAGAAGTGGTAGCTTCCGCTGCAGAACCTCCTGAGGTGGTGGCGTCCGCTTCCGAACTCACTGCCTGCCCTGTCACAGCAACAGAGGCTGTTCATGAACTCACAGACTGTCTTGTCACGGCCACGGAGGCCGTTCACGAACTCACTGTCTGCCCTGTCACGGCCAAGGAGGCCGTTCATGAACTCACTGTCTGTCCTTTCACGGCCAAGGAGGCCATTCAAGAACTCTCTACTTGTTCTGTCTCAGGCAAGTGGTCTGTCCATGTCTCTGCTCCGCCATGGCTCCCTGCTCTGCCATGGCTGCCCGATCTGCCTGCGCCACCATGGCTGCCTGGCTCTGCCTGTTCCTCTTCACGGGCCTGGCCCTCCATCCCTCCCCCTGTTCCGCCTTTGCTCTACCACCCTCCTGGATTTGTTGGGTTTTGTGTGTTTGTTTGGGCGTCTGTAGCCGCCCTTAGAAGGGGGGGGTATGTAATGTGGGGTTTGGGTTTTGTTTCTTGTTCATGTTTTCATGTCTTATTTTGTAGTTTAGTCATGCTTGCTGTTTGTGTCATGCTTCCCTTGCCCTCATGTCTTCATGCTATTGGCTCCTCTCTTCATTGTGTCATGTTCTGATTGGTTGTCTTAGTCATGTGTCTTCCCCATTGGTTTGTTCATGTCATGTGACCCTCCTTGTCTGCTATAAGTAGCCTTCATGTTCCCATTGTGCCCTTGTCGTGTATTGATGTTGTAACCTGCTGTCAGTGAGTCTAGTCTGTTCATGTCAAGTCTGTTCATGTCAAGTCAAGTCTCGGATCATTGTTTGGATCACTCTGTAAATAAACTGCACTTGGGTTCTTCACTACACTCGCCTTCTGTGGATGATTCGTTACAATATATATATATCTTCATGTTCCTGTTTTGTATATTCTAATTTATAATACAAACATGTACTGATATTGCCACGTTGTTTGTAAATGTCTAATTGTATAATAATAATAAACTAAAAGAAAAGTAAAAAAAAAACCTTCCCGCTGCCCTGCATCTTGCTCTCTCATTGGCTGTAGGTCATCGCCGATGTATGTTTCAGTCAGAACTCATTTCACAGAGCAGGATTTTGAATCTCTCAGATCGCATCTTTGATAATTCATAAAATCGTGCAGTGTGAACTCGGCATTAGTGTCCGTCTGTTTGCTCTCATCTATGGTACAATTGGCATTGTGAGTTGTTTTTTTTTCTTTTTTATGATGCCTTTTTTCACTTATCTGTCAGCCAAGAAGCTTTCAGTGCATCTGGTTATGAGAATGACTTCACTCGCTTCCTCCTGCTTCTGTCCTTGCTAGCTAAGCTGAAATACCTAAATGAAAATGCATTTACAATGATGAGCTGAAAGAAGCCTGTCCATTTATTCACATAACAAGAAAATGCAAGAGGGATGTTTTTCTGTCACAGTAAATGTTCATTTTCTGACGCCCACAGAGGTAAATCAGGCATTGCACTTGGCTTAAAATGAAGATATGATACTAATATTATATGCAGCGACTACGCCGTAAAACATTTCTTCTCATTGCACTGACATCTTACTGTTATTCCTGTCAGTTTTTCCACACAAGGTTAGCTGGGAACCTCCGATGAAAAATTCACAGGGATCCCCTTTGAGTTAGAGAGTTAGCAAGCTACATCTGATAGCTGTTCCCATTAGTTTTTGAATATCAACTCTCAAAAAAGAGAGCCGTGCAACAAAATCCAACAGAATATGTGATTTGGTCTTTGCCCACAACACAGATCGTTGTTCTCAGAAGGCTTCAGAATAGAAAATTACAATATTGTATCTTTGTTGCAGATGAAATGGTCTCTTGCACAGACTGTGCATTTGACATGCGGTCAGATCTAATTTTACACAGGCAATTAAACCCAATGTGATTGTAGGGCCGTCATGCACACACAGCGCTCTGTTTCCTGCGGGTATCTCAGCGTTTGGCCCGGTGTCAGGAAAGCAGAGCGGCCCTGGGAGGTGAATGAACATTTAGCCATGGCAAACTGAGGCATATTTAAAGACGTCCACTGCAGAGAGAAAGGACAGGTGACTCTGGGAAAGTGGCGGACGTGTGAAGGTGTGTGTACTGTCATTATCTCAGATCAAAAGTGATCAGCTGTGCAAACAGGC
>NW_015505417.1:1054229-1071631 GCF_001515645.1 Sinocyclocheilus grahami | reverse complement strand
GGGGGGGGGGGGGGGGGGATTAAGAATTAGATTTCATTTTGTTTGTTATATTAGCCATTGAACTGGACCAAAAAGTGAACTGAGTGATTATTTTTGCTTCTTTTTAAACAATGTTAACATTAATTATTATAATAAATGTAACTTATAATAGCTCTATTAGCTCTATTATTATTATTATTATTATTATTATTATTATTATTATTATTATTATTATTATGTTATTATAATATTGTTGTAAACAAAATTGTTATTAATTTATATTTTAATTTTGAACATTTACAATAATATAAATAACACTATAGTTATTATTATTATATTATAGTTTATGTAAAATTATTTATTTATAGTCTAAAATTTGACAAGTCAAAACAAATCAATACTGCAAACAACAACATAATAATAATAATAATAATAATAATAATAATAATAATAATAATTATTATTATTATTATTATTATTATTATTATTATTATTATTATTATTATTATTATTATTATTATTATTATTATTATTATTATTATTATTATTATTATTATTATTATTATTATTATTATTATTATTATTATTATTATTATTATTATTATTATTATTATCATTATTATAAAGAATGATAAAATATGATAAGGTAAATATTGTATTATATTAATAATTTAAATACATTTCAAATAATTCAAAGATTTTAATAATGATGTACTACTAGTCCAACAATATTAGTATTTATAAATTATTGTAAATACATTTTAATTAATATGTTTAGTATTATGTAACACAGTTGCTAATCATAAATATTATTATTATTATGATTATGATTATTATTAATAATAATAATAATAATAATAATAATGTTACTACTATTATTTATGTTACTAGTAGTAGTAGTAGTAGTATGTTAATATATATATATATATATATATATATATATATTAATATTCTAAATATATTTAGTTTAAAATATTTTCTTTATTATTATTATTATTATTATTATTATTGTGCAGTTGTTGTTGTTGTTGTTGTTTGTAGTATTTTGTATTAAAATGTTCTCAGCCCCTTGAAATGAACCAATCATCTGTCCATCAGGTCATTCCAAACTTTCATTCATGGAACACAGATGAAAATGTCATTTACATCTTTTTTTTTTAAGTTTGAAAGCTTCTCATACATTGTAATTGCACGGAAAAGGGCAAACTTTTGTGTTTTGTATATTCTACCTTTTGTGTTCCATGGAAGAAAGTCATTTGAGTTTGGAACGATGAGTAAATGATTACAGAATTAAATTTTTTTGTGGGCGCCATCCCTTTTGAAGATGTTGCTTTTTAGGTCAGCAGGAGTGCAGAACGAATGGATGAGAAAAGATGACCAATGGATGACACCAGAGACAGAACTTTTTTTGGAGCGTGCAAAAAGACAAATGGAGTAAAGACACAAGAGAGAGCAGAAAACACAGTCAATTAAATGAGAGATAAAGAGAAATGGATGCGAGCTGAACATTTTGTAAAAAAATGACAGATAGACTGAAGTTCTAGAGAGTCCCTGCTATCCATTCCTCTTCTTTTTCTCCAATTTCATCTCATACTGTCTGTCATCAGACTTTTTTCTAACATGCAATCTCGCTCTTGCTCGCTCGCTCTCCCTTTCTCTTCATTTCATCCGTATGTCAACTGAATTAATGCAGTTGTCTAATTTTTCCATTTCTCCATCTCTTGTTCCCTTTTTTATTTTACATACCTGTCAACATGAGAAATTCTGCTTGTGTTAAGATTGAGCCCTCGGGTAATAACATTCAAAAGCAGAATAGGAGTGAACAACATAGCGTGTGTTTTCATGCACTACACGACCCCCTGCTTTTCACGACGTCCCCTGCTGCTTTTCAGCTCTGATGGGTATTTGTCCTCAGTCCCTAATGGCAACGTCTAGTGGCTTCTATCGGATTATCGATTGCAATCACGAGGCAGTAATTTGCTAGGGAGTGTGGGAATGTGATTAAAAGCCCTCTGGCCCTGTAACGTGGCTGCGGTTTGAGGTGGGTGACAGCATGTGGGGCTTTTGGGGATGGCAGTGCTATCGGGACCTGCAGGAGTGTGCCATTGTAAACACGTGTGCCAGCTGGAACTCCAGCAGGGCAATACAACTGGTTATTAGCCCAACCAGCTAAAAAAGTGTATTCGTGGTTTTGCTTTGTTTTGTTTTGTTCATATGTAGACTTTATAATCTCACCCATCACTTTGCAGTGTTTATGTTGTGTATAAAGTGGCTCAGTAATAAACAAATCACTTTCAGTTTTTCTCATCAAGAATAATCTTGAGCACCAGCTTTTCTCTTGTAAGAGTTTGTCCATCTAATTATATTCATCAGACAGCATCAAGTCTGAGCGGAGAGACACTTGTGCGAGAGGACAGGAGAAAGAAAAAAAAAACTCCCCATAATTACAGTTTGGTTCTTCAATACCTCATGTATGAGGGTAAAAGGTGCTGACAATGAGAGTCACTCTGTAATTTTCTTGATGAGACCTTTGACCAGCCTCTTTATGGCTCAGATTGAAAAATTGTGGCAGATCTGATTGGTGATTCTGTAATGCTTGATTATAATTAGTCAATGAGATGCACAACGCTGCACGGCTGGAGGATGCTGCTCTCCTTTCTACAGTTATTTCAGTCTGGTTCTGGCTGACTATGTTTGAAACCCATCAGAAACATTTTGGTTTCAGGGGTTCTTTGAAATGGAATATCAGAAATGCCCCTTCAAAAACCACAAAGTAAAAAAAAAAAAAAAAACACTTAATGAATTGGAAATAGTGTCTGATTAGATAATCTAGTTTTCCAGTACATGATTCTCAACTTTTGAAGCTTAAATTCACAGTTTAAACCTTGACTTAGCAAATCTCAGTATGACACAAACCTCAAACAGATGCCCTACTTTAGCTTCACCAGTGACTCAAGTTTGCTGCTAGCCTGCACTTCTGGGCATCCAAAATGCATTTCCCATTAACCGTGTGTGACACATTCCAAATCCATGATCGTATACGGTGTACTCCAAATGAGTTGACTCATAAATTCCAGCCAGAAAAAAAGGCCCTTATTGCCTATAACGACAAAACCAGAGTCCAGACGCTTTTCCCGTCCTCTTATTTCCAGCCCTCTGCCTCCTCTAACCGGCTCGGATTTCTCTGCACCTCATAGAACCTCTTTTTAGCCTAAAATAAACATTTATACAAGTCACCAGGGGATCCAAAATGTCTTTTAAGCCCTGCCTGTCATTTATTACTGAATTTAAAGCATTCATAAATATCGAGCAGTGGGTGGAAGAGAGTCTTCAGTCCATCATTAGGAGACACCTGCTGCTATGGGCGGCACTCGTACAGCTGCAGGCGCTCCGTGAAGAGGACAAATCAGATTGGCTTTCATAGCTCGTTTAGTTGATCATTAACATTAACATTATTAAATTAATATTCTTCAGAAAATCCTGAGACATGCCTTCAGATAAAGCGCACCCCTCTGGGAATTTAGCTGGATTAAAGGCAACATGATATTACATTCGCAGTGCATTTAATCAGACAGTATAAGGAGTTTTTTAAATTTTATTTTATTAAATTTTTTTGATGTTTTTGTATTTTTATTTTGTTTTATTTTGTATATTGTTTTTACCCTTGTCATCTTGGTTACATTGACATAAAGCAAACATCTTTCTTTATTTCTTTCCAGTTTTGTTTTGTTCCTTGAGGTCTTGGTTATATTGACAGAAAAGGAACATTGGGTTTTGTTTGTTTTGCTTTGTCCCTCTAGGTCTAGGTTACATTTATAGAAAACAAATATTGGATTTTGTTTTGTCCCTCTAGGTATAGGTTACATTGACAAAACAAACATTTAGTTTTGTTTTATTTTGTGTCTCAAGGTCTAGGATACATTGGCAGAAAATAAACATTGGGGGTCATTATTGCTGTTACAAATAATTCAACGTGATCTCATGATAATTCGTATGTATTTTACGTAAAATGTGGTTCTACAAAACGTTTTTACAGGCACTAAAATGTAACTGACGTATTTTCAGCATCTAAATGTACAAAACTGCCGTATTGATGACACCTAAATTAACCTTTATGAATTGTTGTTTTTAGTTGTCATATCAATGACCTTATGTTTCAATTGCATTATTAAATTGTTTACTCGTTTACTTAATATGAAATGATAACATTTTGTTCTGTCGTGTGATTTCTGCTGCCAGCTTGTTTCCAAGAATAGGCCTACATAATGTTAAACAAGACTACACTATAAACCCTTAAAATAAATAAAATTTCTGCCATTGTTTAACCTTTACTTGTCATGTAATGTTTACTTTGTTTGCCATGGGCCTCAAAAGGTGTTTTCTCTGACATGTTGTGACTGACAATAGAACCATAAAATACACCAAAAAGCAGGGTTTCCGCAGAGTCTTAAAAAGTCTTAAATTCAGTTGTATCAAATTTAGTCTTAAATTGTACAATGAAGTCTTAATTATGATTTCAATAGGTCTTAAATTTGGGTATGGAAAGACCAGAATTGCGATATGGCTGAATGTGACGATTAAACTTCAAAAAGGCTATGATTTCATTAAATAAACATGAGCGCTGAGAACTGTTGTTTTGTTCAGACCAATGCGAAAATCGGCCCATGTTTTTACCCTGCAAACACACAGAGCTTTACATATGAACTGGTGGCTCGATAAGAAGACAATGCATTATAAAAATCTAAACAGTAGTGTGTGCAATATACAGTGGGTACGGAAAGTATTCAGACCCCCTTACATTTTTCACTCGGTGTAGAACCATCTCCAGGATGATCAGAAGAAATGGACAGCACCTGCGTTAAATATATGAGTGTCACAGCAAAGGGTCTGAATACTTAGGACCATGTGATATTTCAGTTTTTCTTTTTTAATAAATCTGCAAAAATGTCAACAATTCTGTGTTTTTCTGTCAATATGGGGTGCTGTGTGTACATTAATGAGGAAAAAAACTTAACTTGAATGATTTTAGCAAATGGCTGCAATATTGTTAAGAGTGAAAATTTTAAGGGGGTCTGAATACTTTCCGTACCCACTGTATATGTGCGATTCGACATTATCGAGTACATTGCGAAAAGCAAACAAAACACACCTACAGAGTGCACAGTCTGCACACATACATTAAGTGATTAAGTCAATTAATATAGGTTAAACTAGTGCGCGCATTTAGAGTGTGCTCTTTCACTGCATGAATCAGTCTATTAAAATGCATTTAGAATTATCACATGAATTTAGAATTACCTGCTTTTGCTCTATTTCGTCAGCAAAAAGCAGCACTGTTTTGCGTCTCTGAGCATCATGATGGTGTTTCCTTCCTGAATGAATCAAGCATTTAAATGATCCGGTTCAATCGCAATGACTCACTTATTAACAGTGACTTGCTGCCACCTACTGGTGGTTTTAATTTCACATTTAAAGTATCTTTTCATTTAAAAAAAATAATTTCAAACATCAGTTTTCAATGTTTTATGTTTAAAATATCAAAACATCATTCATGCATTTGTAGCTGCAGGTTAAAGTATTCCATGTCCCTCTGAGCTGCATTACACAGTGTGTAAATACAGCCCAAATGCAGGAATTTTACTCAAAAGTTGTTGCACAATTTTAGAGAAAAATGGCTTAAAAGTAAAACTGCCCATAAAACTTATTGGAAAAGATTAATTTCTATCACTGCTGTGAACTGACCACACAGAATATATATATATATAAAACTCAGGTGTAAAATATCGTCTAATTATCGTTATCGATAAAATCCCAGAAAAAAATATCGAGATTTAACCCTTTAACCCTTTCAGTGGTGAGTTTAAAATATTCTAGCTGTGCCCCCAGAGTGAGTTTTTTTAAGGCGACCGTTATTTTAGAACGCTTCCCCTTACTGTTTCCATGGCGACGCGTCATGCTTGTCACGTGACACACCGCGGCCACAATAACACTGTATGACAGATGGATCACTTTTATTTCGCTTTTCCTTTTTTATTTAAAATATTCACAAACTTGCATACCGTGTCATGAACAAACTGATATTCCGATTCACAAATATGTGTAAATGAGTGTGTTTTGTCGTTTAAAAATCCTTTCTAAGTGATCTTGATCGTGATCTGTAATGTGAGATGGGTACCGCCATGTTTGTTCGCGCTGCAGTTCAGAGAGTCCTGTCAGTCGGATTTACAGCACGTGAATTCATCAATTTCTCCCGAAATACAAGTAATAAGTGGCCGGTGAACTGGGTGAAGAATAGAGTGAACTTTATAGTTACATACACTATGTGTATCTGATATGAATAAAACATAATCGGCAAATTACATTTGAATGGATTGTTATTGTTGCTTCCATAGACATGTGTGTATTTTACAAACTCTAAATGTATTGTTTTACTAGTACTTATGTGTATTTAAATGCCTGAAACCTAAAATAAACATTGTGGTTAAAAACACTGCATAGTTATGATAATATGACAACCGCAGTGCACTTCCCTTTCAGTCAGTCACGTTCGACGTTACGTCAGTCATGACTGACGAATTGGGCTCTCGGGCGGGATCCCAATTCCTCAGTCACGACTGACGTAACGTCTCTGTTCCCTCCTTCAGGGAACGAGGGTTACACAAGTAACCGAGACGTTCCCTTTCAGTCAGTCACGTTCGACGTTACGTCAGTCATGACTGACGAATTGGGCTCTCGGGCGGGATCCCAATTCCTCAGTCACGACTGACGTAACGTCTCTGTTCCCTCCTTCAGGGAACGAGGGTTAAACAAGTAACCGAGACGTTCTCTCTCTGGCTCAGCGCCAGCTAAAGCACAAAAGCACAGTTTGAATTTGGCAGTTACCGAACGTTCTAAATCCCATGTAGGACCGTACTCCCAGGGGCACGGAAATAAAAAACCATATGTGGGACCGTACTGCTCAAAGGGTTAATTTATATAATCATTTATTGATAATAATTGTTTAATTAATATAACGATTAATACTTTCGACTCAATTTTCTTACATTTTTTTAAAGGTTTAAAGGCTGAAATGTAAAATGTATCATTTTATAAAACTTTTTGTTTTTGTGAAAACTTGTATATGAACTGTACATTATGCTTTTTACAGTCATTTTACAGTTTAATATGGTACTATAGACATTGCCATACCCGCTCATATGGTATTAATTTTATTTGTGCAGGTCTTAAAAAGTCTTAAATGTGCGCTTAAAATCCTGCAGAAACCCTGAAAAAGGCAACATTATGAAATTAAACTATTTTATTCGTGTACTGTAATCCAAATCTTCAGAATCCATACTGTGAGGAACAGACCCAAATCCAAGACTTTATTCGGCAATCTTCATCTCCATCCCAAGCAGCGAGTCCAGTGACCGTAAGCATCAAAGCCTGCGCTGACTGACGTGCTCTTTACAAATTCAAATGTTGCCGCTTCAAACAACGGGTTTTACGGCAGGAAAATCGAACGCTCATTGGCTCTCACCTGTGTCGTCACAGATTGCTACATATGCCGTGTTTCTGGTGAGGTGTGTTTGAATGATGCGCCATGTGCGCGCGCGCCTTCGCGGAGTGGATCGGGAAAATAATCTGGATAATATGTTCAGCGATGAAAAATTTAATTTCTGCTCTGCACCTCACAAACCTAGTAACCTACTGTATTCCACCAGAGAGGACTGCGGCTGCAACACATCTTCATTTGGTTTACTTTGTACTGCTTTTGACATTTTTGCAATAAATAAATGATTGTAATTGCATTTATCTGTCTGTCATGTTTTTCTTATGCTGTACAGAAATATGTAAAGGTAGGAGTGGGATTAGCGACTATAAAAATATTTTTAATGCTAACTTTATATTGTTACTAAAATAATTATTTTCCTGCATATTTCGGTCAATTGCGTTTTATATCCTTTTACATTAGCTATAAAATGGGTAGGTTTAGGTTTGGGGGTAGGTTAATGGGTCTAAAAATCTAAATCGGTTATTGATGAAACAATAAAAATTGATATGAATATCATAATGATATAAAATATACGTAAATATTTGAGCTAAAAATACATATCGATTTGTATGTTTTAAATGTTGAAATACTATCAAAATTGTATGTTTTAGCGTCAATAAAAACGTACAAAAATGTATTGTGCTTGTAAATGTTACATATTAATACTACTTATAAACAATGAGACCAGGCTGAATAATTTTATTAATAGTAATCAACTATTAAGTGTTATTTTTAATGGGTAGTAATGTTGTTACTGTACATTTACATTTAATACTAATAATACTAATTTCTGAATTGTTTGAATTTTCTTATTTTTACCTTTTTGATGAGCATGAGTACAGTGCAACCTAATACATTTGTTCTTTCTTTCTTTCTTTCTTTCTTTCTTTCTTTCTTTCTTTTCTGGAGTGTGTTCATCACAGCTTGTGAAGAAAGTGTTTAGTATACAGCCTGCATTCATGTTGTGCTCCTTCAGTGTGGCAAGGTCACGGATGCCCACCCTTCCCAGCGGCTCTCATAGACTCAAGGCAGGGAAATGGGCAGGATCAGTGGGCAGGCGGGCCACGGGATGTTTACTCACCGGCACTAAAGAGGATATAATGCACAGGCCAAAGGAAATGCTTGTCCCCCAGTCTCTGGTCTGTGAAGCTTAATCACCCTCTTTTAGCACTTTAGATGGAGCTCGTTGCATTTGTTTAACCAGGAGCAGAGTGAAGGAGAGGTCAGTTAGATAGGAAAGGGTAGCTAAATTACATTCATTTTTGAATAAAAGATACTTCATAGGACAAAACACCAGGATGCTAGGGTGTTATCAGTGGTTTCTAGGGCATCTGCTATGCAGTTGTTGAGGTGCATGTTGTGAAGCTGTGTATGTTTCTAATTGCTACGGTTTTCTGCTGGTTGGCTTTTTGTGGTTTATATGATGTTTTGACTGTTGGTAGAGTGTTATTATGGTGTTCTGGGAAAGAAGGAAGAGTACTGCATCAAAGTGTAATACTTGGCATCAATACCACAAATTACAACACACTTTTTATCTCTTTGTCTACAATTTTTAATATAGACCATGTTTTCTCCCGTCTTAATTGGCTTTTGCTTTAATAGTTATATGAAGGACCTTTATCTCACACTCTCACACACATTAGTCAGGATTCCTGGAATACATTTCCATGATTTTCTGGTCTTTTGTGATTCTGGTCGATTGTGGAGATCTTTTTTCTTTCTAATTGGAGAGTTGAAAAGTATCATTCATTTGCATGATTTCACCAGTCGTGCAAATCACAATTCCCTGATATTTCCAGGTTTTCTGTGACCGTGGGAACCCTGTTCAATGCATACTCTCACTGCTTCTCATATGGCAACCAGTAACACTTGGGTCTGTGCTCGCAGCACAGGGAAAAGAGTGAGAAAGAGATAATTCGAAAGTAAACTTGCTTTATTGATTATTACACTACATGACTCACAAAGTTATAATTGCGACAGAACAGATATTTTTTCTGTGACTTTTGTGAACTACTAATTAATGATGCATAACAGCTACCTGAGTAATTAACGTGCTTTAATGAGATAATTGCAAGGCAGCATCCATCTTGCAGAGATAGGCACACTGTTCCATTTACTGATTTTCTATCTCTGTTCAGTTTTGTTTCTCACCCACTCTCTCAACGTGAAACTAGTCAAAGTTAAAAATATTGTCACATTCTGTACTTAGAGATCCAAAGAAACAAGAATTAAATTATATGCAATATTAGGGACACTTATTAAAAGAATGTGATTTCTATAAAGGTCAAATGTTTTTGTTTTTGTCTAAATGAGCTTGAATATGTTCTCTCTCTTTCTCTCTTTTCCCCCCTTGTGCTGCTTTCATAAAATTGCTGCGACAACAGGTAAGACACTTTTCTGCTTATGTTATGTGCAGTGCAGGGCCCCAAAACACCCTCAGACCCCAGAGGGTTAATATAATTGATAACCATAGTTTCTCCCTCTCTGGTTTTAACATTATATGCTATTCACTGTTGTTCAAAGCTTTTTTTTTTTTTTTTTTTTTGGTTCTGCTAAATAATTTTGTGAAAATCTTTTTTTTTTTCTAAGAATTATTAGGAGATATAAAGTCTTCACAAGAACAGCATTTATTGAAATATAAATTGTAAATATATATTATTTTAAAAAAATTAATTTTACATTTAAATTTAGCGAAATAAAATTGAAAACAAAACATGTTCTGATTATTTTGTGCACATTATTATAAAAAATATATATATAAAAATGACCTTTTTATTAGATTAGATATTATATGATTTTATATTTCATCAGATTTTAATAGCTTGCTCCACTTCTGTAACAACTTTCATTTTTTACTAATGCTATTAAGTGTTTCACATGGAAATGTCAGTTTAAGGATGTAAACTTTGTTTCATGTTGAATTTTAAGGCCTAGGTCCAATATATATATATAGTGTGTACAATTTGTAGTCTATTTGTACTCTGTTGTACCCTTAAATTACTCAGGAATAGTCCGTCTTTGCAGACAAACACCAACTTATTTATTCAGCTTTCAGGTGATATATAAATCTCAATTTCGAAAAATTGACTCTTATGACTGGTTTTGTGGTCCAGGGTCACATATTACACCTCTATTTGGATTCCAACAATTTAAATCCAATATTCATATGTGATATAATTTAAGCAGATATTTATTTCTCTGGCTTGAATACCACTGATATGACAATACAGGAGGTGCTCTCTGCCAAGTGTGAGTCACCGCCGTCCATTCAACTTAATAGAACATTTCTGCGTACAAAGAGATGCACTATTTCCTGCTCTCCAGTAATCCAAACAAACTCAACTGTGAAGCATCAGTTCTTACCCAGAGCTTAGAGCATATATTGATCCATTTTCCTTCTGTCAAGTACTCTTGTCATCATAGTCATTCAAGCTAAGTAACATTTTGTTCGCTTTGTTTGAAAGGAACATCTTGAGGTTTTTGTTTGATTGCATGACTCTTTGTGGGTTTGTTTGCTTCAAGATCCACATCTCTGAATTTCAGTTGGGCAAAAGAATGATCTACCATTTAATGAGTGCCAAAAAAATGTAAATGTGAAAACAGATATTTTTATTATGAGCAAAGGCGAGATTCCTACCTCTTCTGTAGGGACAGACTATAGCGATGTGATTCAGACATACAGTAAGCCAACAGAAAATACTCGCTCCTTCAGGGGTCTAATTAGCCTTTCTGAGGGACCTTGTGTCTGTTCATTCACACGTGCATGAGAGTTTGTGATAATATTTGTCTAAGTATCTTGTAACACTGCTCATAAATGGTTTTATTGACTTGAGTCAACAGCTCAACAGTAGACCTTAGTCAGGGTAGCATATTTAATTTTTGACAGGAATGAAAATGAGGCTATGAGGGACTGAAGTACAGTGCGTTTAGTGGATTGTACTATTGTTTAACAATAAACTTAGGGCCAGATTTTGTAAACAGGGCAAAATAACATTAGAGCGCAATTCCATAAAAGTGCTGATGGGAGGGGAAAATTCTGCGGGTGATTTACTGACAATACGCACATTAAAGTACACAGACGCAGCCAGATCATTTCCATAATGACCAGCGCAATCTACCAAGAGAAGTGCAAATTATGCCTGCTTGAAGACATGCTTTATTGGGGCGTTAAATAATGGTGCAAATACCAGAAATTTGATGAATGCAAACGTTAGTAAATCTAGTTGCGTGATTCATTTTAATACTCTCCTCCCATAAATTTTGCGTCTGCGAGGGAAACTCCTACAAATGCATATTCAATAAGGTCAGGCACAAAAATAACTGTGTCCATGCCTTTTCAGCGCTACTTCTTCACTGCGCTTCTCTAGTAAATCCTGACGGTACTATTTTAACGTCAAAAGACGTGGCTGCCGCAAGCTGTTAGTAAATCTGGCCCTTATTGTTCAGCTGACGAACAAAAACAAAAAAATCTGTTGACAAGAACTCCATAAAACAATTTGGAAAATTGTGAAAATTATAGGACTAGGACTTTAATACAATGTGTGCCATTGTAAAGACTATTTGTGGCACAGTTATTTCACTTTAACTGGTCTGTATATAATTGGAATTTGTCTGTAAACATCACATAAAATGTGCCAAATGATCTGAGCTGTGAGAGAGCCAGACTTGTTGAGCTGAGCTGCTCAAATGGAAACTGTGGGTTTGAATCTGGACTATTTTGTGTGCTGAACCCATTCTGATTATTTCCTGACATTCCATGGAAAATGTTGTTGCTCAAAGTTTGCTCTTTCAAGTATCAACTTTGTCTCAGATGTTTCTCCTAAACATCTATAGAAGAAAGTATTGAGATTTTTTGAGTTCAAATTGAGATTTTTTGACATTTGATTGTAAATGCTTAGGTAGGAACATCTGATTTATGATGTTGATGTCTGACTTGAGTTTACTAGGATTTTTTCCCTAGTAGGAACATCACAGAATCAGGGGATTTTAGCAAACATCTCAATGCTATCTAGGACACATATCTTTCCTACAAGTATATCTTGGCAAATCTGAGTACAGTTTGTGACTACAGTTTGTGTGATATTTTCTGAAATGTGAGAGATACATTTTTCTTAGTCAGTAAATTGGCAAAAGCCCCAAAAATAATATTAAATACACACTGTTCAAAGTGAGGTTGCACAGTAAATCTACTGTGCATGTTTTGCACAGTCATAAGAAGGAAATGAATATAGTTCGAGCATCTTTATAAATAACTCTTAAGGCCCAGTGCCCAGAAAGGTTTGCATGCATATCCCCGGGTGTTTGGAGTGAAAGAGGAAGGTCGTTCAAAGGATGGAACACACGCAGAAGATTCCTGTGTGCCGTGACTGAACAAACCCAAGGCTCAGGAGGAGCCATCCATCTTCCTCTCTACATCCAATTATTCAACCCGCTCTCACCCACTGAGAAAAATGGAGCAAACGAGGGAGAGCTTAATTAGTGATAATTAAAGACCAAAAAAGGAATAGAGGAGAGGCACAGAAAAAAAACCCTGCCAAGTTTGACCAAGGGACAAGCAGTTGTGGATGAAAAGAGAGAGTGAGAGAGGAGAGCGTTATGGGGGGAATAAACAGAAAGTGGAAAGTAACATTATGCCGCAGTTTCTGTGGTTGTAAAGTTTTAGTTTGAAAATCTCTATAGTTTTTCCTGCATTTCTGGCAGCCACACAAGCAAAAAAATCAGCCATCAAAGCAACTTTTAAAATATTTTATTTTGTTGTTGATTCATATTAAACAGTCTTTTGGGACATTCATTTGGCAACTATGGCAGTTAATAATGTCAAGGCTAAAATTATCACCTTAATGATTAATTTGTAAGTAATGTGGTGTATTTATGATTAAAATAAAATGTAATTCTACTAAATTCTACACAGGTGAAGACAGCTATGAAACGGTTTTTTAAACAGTATTTATAATAGTTTTTTTTTTTTTTTTTTACTATTTTAATCAATTAAATGTTTATTTCAGTGAAACTAAGTATCAATGTTGAATTGAACCATAGGTACATTTATTTCAAATGAAATGAAATAGAAATTATTGTTACTCAGAAATTGCTCGTAAATTTTACAAACAATTACAAAGAAACAAGTAACACACTGACATTTTGAAGTAAACAAAAAACTGAAATAGTATTTTCTTGTAAAAAATAGAAAATAATTTTACAGTGTACATATGTACATAAATAAATGCCTACAAATATTTATATTTACCTATACTTTGATTTAACATTGATATGGTTTACTGAAGAACCATTTAATTGATCAAAATAATAATGAATTAAGAATTATGAATAATTATTTTATAAATGTTTTATTATTTTAATTTAATTATATTTACTGAAATTTGAGTGTACCCTAATTAAAATTTTTTTCAGACATGGAGCGTCTGCTCATATATGACCTACAGTATGCTGTATATTAGCTACCACTGAAGTCCTTTTTTTGACCAGGAAAAGCCCTGTATAAATTGCTGTTATTATCCCTGCAAACCTGTCATGTCTCTTGTCTGTTCATAGTCCCTCCTCTACACCCTGTTATCTCTTCTTATCTGTTGGTCCCTGTGTTTTTGGCCTGTATCTCTTGGGTACTGATCCTTATGCGTGCATAACATTGGCCTCTGCTCCCTCCTCCTTACATTCCAGCAGTGTAGTGAGTCCCAGCTGCCGGGCGGCGAGCGACGGGCACATCCTTCTCCATGAGAGTCACTCCACCTGATGGTTCAACCTTCACCTTAGTCCTCAAAGCACTTTAATTTTCTCTTTTCCTGTTTCTTGTGTTCATCCTACTACATACGGTCCATTTACATCGGCTGTCTGATCAGCTAATGCACACTTGAGAGGGACTGTGCATGAGATGTTTGAGAAAGGAGGAAAGAGAAAGCATGTAGTGTGCATTTGAATTATTGTGTACTACCATTCCAAGTTTAGAAACACTTCAGAATCAGGGGATCTTTAGATTATTAAAATGTTCTTTACACGAAGATTTTTTTGTTTTAGTTTTTTTCACTGAAAGGAACCAAAATGGTTCTCCAAATCCCCTTTTGGAACATTTTTTAAAGGATGAATTAAATGAAACAAAAATTACAGCTAGGAAATGAATAGGCCCATCAGACCGTACTTCTTTCAGGACACTTAAGCTTGGGACAGTCTTCACTTCTCTAATGACCAACAGGCTGACTAGTTTTCTGAAGAAATGGTTTCATTTGTCCCATTTTTTTAAAGCAAATTTTAAAGTCCCCCTATAGTGAAAATCAAGTTTTTTATGTTGTTTATTTTTCTATGTGGTGTTTTTAATATGCTTTTAGACAAACCATGTGCCAATCTATTAATCAACACCATTGCTGAGTACTTTCTCCTTAAAACTATAGTTTCCCAAAGGCTGACCCAGAAATATGGTTTGAAACAGCCCTTGGTTTGCTACGTCACAAACCAATAACCAATCACGTCAAGGGATCGATTCCTATCACTAGCATGCAAAATATACCAATACCAGCACAAAACCAAAAATAAATCAGAGCAAAAAACCCATGAAGCTGTGGTTAAATGTGAATTTAGAACCGCTAACTTGCATTATAACCTGTGGCAACAGTGTAAAAGTAGGCCGGAGTCAGACGCACCTCTCCCGCAGCTGCGTCTGCACTTCACATGTGTATGCTCGCAAACGGCTGCATTCGAGTCTTCAGGGCATTTTAGGACACAACATCGTCAAGTAAGTAACTTTAACGAATGTTACAGTATTCACTGTAGTTGTCCGCTAGTAAAAACATCAGTCATTTTATCAGTCATTATCCGTGTATGCCATTGTTTTGCGGTTACTACAGTTCAGTGGATCAGGAGGCGCTGGCCGGTGTGTGACTGAGTGGAGGCGGGACTAATTTGCATATTCATAGATCCACGTATAGTAAATGAGGCAAGGGTGTAGAGTTACATTCAAGCTATTTTAAGGCATGAGACATTTAAATATGTCATTTTGATGATCAAAGATAAGTTTTAAGGGATAAAATATTTAACTACAGGAGGACTTTAAGTTTAGAAATAAGTATAAGTGCACTCTACTAAAGCAGCTGAAAAAAGAGACTGAAAAAGTATTACGATTTACACACTGCATTAAGTAGCACGACCGTTTTGAACTGTGCCAAGATAATTTAGGTTTCTCTAGTACCAAATTAGCACATTAGAATGATTTCCTATGGTTGAACTAACACAGTGTTTTCTTAGTAGACCTGAGTAATGGCTGCTGGAAATGGGGTTTTCCTTCACAGGTGAAGATGGAATAATGAAATAGTTATTTCATACAATAATAATAATAATAATAATATTCGTTTTTTATTTTATTTTATTTTTAATTAATTAAATGTCCTTTGTTGAACAAAAGTATACATTTTAAATGATGGTGTAACTAAATGTAGCTAAATATGTTGGAACCTATTTTTCTCTCACAATTTATTTATGTATTTATTTATTTGCTTCTTAAATATCTATACAAATACACTATTTTACATTGTAATCTATACAAATCTAACACATCAATAAATATAAATAAATAAATACAGGGATTTAAATCTGTCTCTCTGACTTGTGATCATTTGAGCAACGCTATTATTACCATCACATTATCAGAACATACGTAGCATCATTTCATCTGTTTGTTGTGGTTTGCACCGTTGAATAGGCGCTGCACGTTTGAACGTGGCGCTTGCATGTTTATATGTCCTGCGTTTAGAAGATTAAAATTGACCTCTGTAATTTCTGATCCATTCAGTAGCATTGCAGGTGTTCATGAGTGACTCAGAACCATTATCATCGACAAAGAAACAAAGGCACACAGCTGCGGCGTAGAGCCTAGAGACACACAATCACACACACTCGCTCATTTACCTCTTACTCACTGATGCAGTAGACAGTAATTTTATCACTGTAATTAAGTCTCTAATAAAAATCTCTACACACGTACAGCTCCAGAAAAGTATTTGTGTGATAGTGTGACAGACAGATGGTCACACTCCGCTCTGGTGAGCACTAGAAACTTGCAAGTACTCGTCAACTCTGAGCATCTCTTTCGCAATAAGTCTTTGCTTCTAAAAGGCCGAAATGATCACGCTTGTGACAGCCAGGTGTATTAGAAAGCGTCCCTAAAATTAAAATGTGTAAATTAAACAGGTGAGTGAAAAAGACAAGAGAGGAAAGAACTAGAATTAAAGGGTTCAACTCAAAAAAGGTTTCAAAAATGCTTGAAAAAAAAGAAATTGTGTTTTTTTTCCTAATTTATTTAACAAACTTATTGTTAAAAATGTTGGTTTAAAAGTTTGTGCTTTTTCCCCTTTATTAAATGTATTTATTTGATTTGATTTTTATTTTTTTATTACATTACAGACCCAATTATGCCAACTTTTATCTGTTATTTAGGTTTTTTTTTTTTTAATTACTGCCCTCCTACAAAGGTAGGAACTTTACCTGCAAGATGTGGAAGAGTCAATGTTCGTGCAGTGCAGATGAGTCAATTAGGCCTAACTCTCAAGAACGTGTGTGGTATTTCAGCGCTGTGGTCTCATGAATGTTTTATTAGAGCTTTTGTGCATAAGCCCTGCTGCTCAGTAAACCAGGGAACCCTGTTTTTTAGACATAAGTCAACCTGCATGTTAACAAACAGATAGCACAAGGTCATAATAACTTTCCTGTCTTCCCGAATTCATCTTTTCTGGGTCTGTATTCCAGCCTTCCAGTCTCTTGCTTCTCTCCTTCCTGTGTCTTTGGTGCATGTAATATTTATTGAGCATGGTGGAGGTTCATAACAGCAGGCTCAGATGACCTTGATCAGGCAGGCGTGAGAACAATTACAGGAAAACAAACCAGC
>NW_015505417.1:1031897-1036852 GCF_001515645.1 Sinocyclocheilus grahami | reverse complement strand
GGGTCACATCACAGTGGAGTCAGCTGTCTTAACCGTGGCTTGTGTAATGCAAACACATAGCAGCTTCATCACTGTGTCTGTCACGAGACTCTGTTCCCCTTTCGGGCTCTGTCTTTACATTTATTTTGAAAGATGAAGCTCACAATTATGGTAAGGGGCGTTACATTTCCGACGAGTGCTTGTGGTGTTCGGCCAATCACAATGCACTGGGTCAGCTGGCCGATCAGAGCAGACTTGTCAGAAGGAGGGACTTTGTTGAAAACGAAGCGTTTGAGAGAGGCGGGGCATAGAGGACCTACAATAATGTACAGTATTTGAAAAATAATGCGTTTTTTGAACTTTAAAGCATGTCAAAATATTCTGTTACACCAAATACACAAAATAATGATTTTTTAAAAAGCATCATATGACACCTTTAAACAAAAATTACAGTCGGGAAATGAAGAGGCCCATTAGACCTTACTATAAAGCATTTTTCAAGACACTCAAGCTTGGAACAGTCTTCACTTCTCTATAATGACCAACAGGCTGACTAGTTTTCTGAGGAAACGGTTTCATTTAGGCAATTTATTTAAGCAAATTTGAAGTTTTGAAGTGCACACTACTTCAGCAGCTGAAAAAGGACACTGAAAAAGTATTACGATTTGCACACGTCATTAAGTAGCACAGTCGTTGTTTTTAAGTGTGCCAAGATAATTTAGGTTTCTCTAGTACCAAATTAGCAGATTAGAATGATTTCCTATGGATGAGCTAACACGGTGTTTTCTTAGTAGACTGGAGTGATGGCTGCTGGAAATAAGGCTTTCCTTCACAGGTGAAGATGGAATAATGAAATAGTTATTTCATACAATAATAATAATACTCTTTATTTTTTATTTTTTTATCAATTAAATGCTCTTTGTTGTAGTGTAACTAAATGTAGTTAAATATGTTGGAACCTATTTTTTTTTTCTCTCAAAAATTTGCATCAATTGATTTATTCATTAAAGAATTACATAAATACGCCATTTTACATTCTAATCTATAAAAAGCTAACACATAAACAATGCACAATAAATGCATTATAAATAAATAAACAATGCAATTTATTCCATTGTTCAAAATAATGTGATTTATTTATTTATGTTTTTGTGACATTCATTCCACAGTGTGTGTCATATTTATAGGTATTTGGGGATACTCTTATTTAAATCTGTCTCTCTGACTTGTGATTATTTGAGCAATTGTATTTATCAGAACATGTGTAGTATCATTTCATCTGTTTGTTTTGGTTTGCACCGTTGAATAGGTGCTGAACGTTTGAACGTGGCACCTGCATGTTTATGTGTCCTGCATTTGGAAGATTAAAATTGACCTCTGTAATTTCTGATCCATTCAGCAGCATTGCAGATGTTCATGAGTGACTCAGAACCATTATCATCGACAAAGAAACAAAGGCACACAGCTGCGGCGTAGAGCCTAGAGACACACAATCACACACACTCGCTCATTTACCTCTTACTCACTGATGCAGTAGACAGTAATTTTATCACTGTAATTAAGTCTCTAATAAAAATCTCCACACACGTACAGCTCCAGAAAAGTATTTGTGTGATAGTGTGACAGACAGATGGTCACACTCCGCTCTGGTGAGCACTAGAAACTTGCAAGTACTCGTCAACTCTGAGCATCTCCTTCGCAATAAGTCTTTGCTTCTAAAAGGCCGAAATGATCACGCTTGTGACAGCCAGGTGTATTAGAAAGCGTCCCTAAAATTAAAATGTGTAAATTAAACAGGTGAGTGAAAAAGACAAGAGAGGAAAGAACTAGAATTAAAGGGTTCAACTCAAAAAAGGTTTCAAAAATGCTTGAAAAAAAAGAAATTGTGTTTTTTTTCCTAATTTATTTAACAAACTTATTGTTAAAAATGTTGGTTTAAAAGTTTGTGCTTTTTCCCCTTTATTAAATGTATTTATTTGATTTGATTTTTATTTTTTTATTACATTACAGACCCAATTATGCCAACTTTTATCTGTTATTTAGGTTTTTTTTTTTAATTACTGCCCTCCTACAAAGGTAGGAACTTTACCTGCAAGATGTGGAAGAGTCAATGTTCGTGCAGTGCAGATGAGTCAATTAGGCCTAACTCTCAAGAACGTGTGTGGTATTTCAGCGCTGTGGTCTCATGAATGTTTTATTAGAGCTTTTGTGCATAAGCCCTGCTGCTCAGTAAACCAGGGAACCCTGTTTTTTAGACATAAGTCAACCTGCATGTTAACAAACAGATAGCACAAGGTCATAATAACTTTCCTGTCTTCCCGAATTCATCTTTTCTGGGTCTGTATTCCAGCCTTCCAGTCTCCTGCTTCTCTCCTTCCTGTGTCTTTGGTGCATGTAATATTTATTGAGCATGGTGGAGGTTCATAACAGCAGGCTCAGATGACCTTGATCAGGCAGGCGTGAGAACAATTACAGGAAAACAAACCAGCACAAAATGAGATTTTACGTATTCCTCCCTGAGGTGAATTAGTGCCCCAATTAGTTTATATCCAGTTGCTTTTTTTTTTTTCTAGTCCAAATTACAACCGCCAATTACCTTACACTTGAAAGCTTTTACAATAGCACAGGTCACATTGCTTCTTCTTAAAAGTTACCCTTTGAGATAAGTGCATCTCCTGTAGCTGTCTATGTGGAATAGTTACTCAAAAATGCCAATATGTATGTATGTATGTATGTATCTATACTCTCTGTCTCTGTACATATGTATATACATATGTACAGAGACAGAGAGTATAGATACATACATACATACATACATATTGGCATTTTTGAGTAACTATTCCACATAGACAGCTACAGGAGATGCACTTATCTCAAAGGGTAACTTTTAAGAAGAAGCAATGTGACCTGTGCTATTGTAAAAGCTTTCAAGTGTAAGGTAATTGGCGGTTGTAATTTGGACTAGAAAAAAAAAAAAAGCAACTGGATATAAACTAATTGGGGCACTAATTCACCTCAGGGAGGAATACGTAAAATCTCATTTTGTGCTGGTTTGTTTTCCTGTAATTGTTCTCACGCCTGCCTGATCAAGGTCATCTGAGCCTGCTGTTATGAACCTCCACCATGCTCAATAAATATTACATGCACCAAAGACACAGGAAGGAGAGAAGCAGGAGACTGGAAAGGTGGAATACAGACCCAGTAAAGATTAATCCGGGAAGACAAGAAAGTTATAATGACCTTGTGCTATCTGTTTGTTAACATGCAGGTTTACTTATGTCTAAAAAACAGGTTTCCCTGGTGTAGTGAGCAGCAGGACTTATGCACAATAGCTCTTATAAAACATACATGAGACCACAGCACTGAAATACCACACACATTCTTGAGAGTTAAGCCTAATTGACTCATCTGCACCACACAGATATTGACTCATGCACATCTTGTTGGTAAAGTTCCTACAGTACCTCCGTAGTAACTAATCAATCAAAAAAAAAAAAAGGATAAAAGTTGAACATGAATGGCATGATTAATCAGTTGAGTCTGTAATCTAATAGAAAAGCTAAATAAAAGAAACTATAAATAAACAAACAAACAAACAGATACATAATAATAAAATAAAATGAAATAAAATAGAAAAAGGAAACGAACACAAGCATTTTGACCAACACATCAAATAAATAAATATAGGTTAAATAAATTAGCAATTCATAATTTAATTAAATAAATCAATAATTAATCAAATAAATAAAAATGCAGTTAGTTCAGTTATACTATATTTTATAACATACAAGTAATATTTAAAGCAAATAACTATTATTTTCTGTTTTAAAAAATACATTTATTTCTTAATTTATTTTCATAATGTTTAAGGGCAACAGAAAAAAAGAAGGAAAAAAGCACAAACTTTTAAAACAACATTTTTAACAATAACGTGTATATATATATATATATATATATATGTAATTATTTAAATTTTTTTTCTATTTGCACCACTTTATTCTAATTCTTTCCGCTCTTGTCTTTTCACTCACCTGTTTAATTTACACATTTTATTTTAGGGATGCTTTCTAATACACCTGGCTGTCACAAGTGTGACCATTTGGGCTTATTGCGACTTATTGCGAAGAAGATGATCAGAGTTGACGAGTACTCGCAAGTTTCTAGTGCTCACCGGAGCGGCGTGTGACCATCTGTCTGTCACACTATCACACAAACACTTATCTGGAGCTGTACGTGTGTGGAGATTTTTATTAGAGACTTAATTACAGTGATAAAATTACTGTCTACTGCATCAGTGAGTTAGAGGTAAATGAGCGAGTGTGTGTGATTGTGTGTCTCTAAGCTCTATGCCGCAGCTGTGTGCCTTTGTTTCTTTGTCGATGATAATGGTTCTGAGTCACTCATGAACATCTGCAATGCTGCTGAATGGATCAGAAATTACAGAGTCTTCAGTGTCACATGATCCTTCAGAAATCATTGTAATATGAAGATTTGATGCTCAACAAACATTTCTCATTGTTATCAATGTTGAAAACAGTTTTGCTGCTTAATATTTTAGTGGAAACGGCGCTGTAATTTTCTGGACTCTTAGATTAATTGAGTTCAAAAAGAAAATGTATTTCAAATCATTTCAAGTGACTTTGGTAATTTTATAAATGTTGTTACTGTCACTCATGCTCAAATAAATGTTTCCTTGCTGAATAAAAGTATTAATTACTAAAAAAGAAAGAAAAAAAAACAATATGTATGTATGTATGTATGTATCTATGCTCTCTGTCTCTGTACATATGTATATATGTATATACATATGTACAGAGTACAAAGTTATATACTTTTTAAATACTTTTATATTTTATACATTTTTAAATATATATATTTTTTATATTTTGTATGTTTAATAAGTCACAAGTTTGGGGTGTGTAAGATTTTCTTAAAAGTAAGGCTGCATTCTTTAAATATATATATATATATATATA
>NW_015505417.1:1026346-1030769 GCF_001515645.1 Sinocyclocheilus grahami | reverse complement strand
AGAGTAGTGTGTGTGTGTGTATATATATATATATATATATATATATATATATATATATATATATAATATTTATGTTGCATTACTTTCTTTTTTCCAGATTTGTAGAATATTCATGCAGCTTTCTCTCCTTGTCTTTGAATCGTTTTGAGTGATTTCTTTTAGGCAATAAATGTCTACTTCAGGTGCCCAGCTCGTGCCTGGTATCTCTGAGAGTTGGATCACTGATCTCGCTAAATGGGTAAAATTAAATGATGAGCGGGTGGTGGAGACCCTCACCCACATGATGCATCTGAACTGTGTTCCCGCAGCGCCTGAAAGAGAATCCAACTCCCCTCGCTAATTAGGCAAGATTCCTGCTCATATTTGCAGGCTTTGAAATGCTTCCGCTGTCTTTCTAATGTTACCATAGATTAGTAAAGCTGTTTTTATGTTTTGGACTAGGCTGATTTTGGTCTCTAAGCTTAATGTCAGACTATGCTCACCTTGAAGGAAGGCGGAAAGGGTATCAGAGTATAACGATCGGATGTCATTTTGGGAGACAAGGAAGGAGGAGAGGAGGTGGTGATTGGGAACAATGGGAAAGAAATCAGAACGAAACAGTAAGTCATAAATGCTTTGAGGGCAAGTGCATCTCTGGCTCTGACTGATGGACTCCCCAGGGCTTCAGCCATATGCCATTGCTCATGATGTCATTCATACAACTTTTATACCTGAATGTGTTATGAAACTTTCATAAATCGCACTGAAAGCATTGCTATGCTATTGGTTTCGAGCAGTTCATGTGAATTAATCCTTGGTGTGTTTTGAAAAGTGACTTTAATGATTTTGCCGATGTTGACTCTCTGGGCTTGTTTCCTAGATACAAATTTAGTTAAATCCTTGATTAAATCACACTGCCAGCAATTAGTTTCTATTGACAATCGTTAATAGCTCAGACCTGTACTTCATTAGTAGTCAGATAACTAGTCCAAAATTAAGTTCTCAGGGGTCGGTAGAAATCAATTATGTCATAGCTGTTGCTCATCAGTCAGCCGGTTTTGCTGATGTACAGTAATGTACAACCGTCTTTAGTAAACCACAGTTCACACATGGTTTGGATTAAAAATGTATTAATGTATGTATTAATACTAGCTCAATATATAATCAATTTGCATTTATAGTATATATTACATTAAGTTTTATAATATTATAGTTTATAATATAGTATTATTATTATTATTATTATTTTATAATAAATTTTTTGTCTAAAATATATCAATGTAATTAGTATTATTTATTTAGTTTATTTATACGTATATATTAATAACTAAATATATAGTAAATGTGCTTTTATGTTATGTATTTATTTTAATAAGTTATATTAATATAGTTTTCTAATTACGTAATGTACATTTTTCTTGTTCATTTCATCATTTAGATTATTTATATTATTAGTTATATGGATTCTCTATTATTTATGTGTAGTAGACTTACACAAGTTTATTATTTATCATGCTCAGAAACTCTAAACCTTTTTTTCTTGTTTCTTGTGTGTTTGATGACATTGAAAGGCATTCCGAATGAGCAAAATTTTGTCAAGTGTAGCAAATTTCTACAGTCATCTCTGTTCAGTGTGTAGGGTCCCTGAGAATCGAAACGCAGTTTGAGTCATAAGATGTATGAGAGTTAAACATGAATCTTACACACGCTCAGGATTAGATCATTGCTTTGAGGAGTTCAGCTAAACTTTGCTGGCAGGACTGGGCGCTTCTGCTCTGACCCATTGAGACACGAGATGCCGTGTTCCCTGCAGCGCTGATGGCTCACGTGACGGGGGACTTTGCGGTCTGCTCATAATTTGATTGTTAGCATATGGTGCTATGCTTACGGAACAGCCTTGACTCATCAAATATTCACCATTACAAACAGAACAAAAAGCTCCCCCCACCCGCTGTGACATTCATATTTCATTCAGCTCACTCTGTCTTTGCTCTGTCTTTCTCCTGGCCCTGAAGGTTTCCGTGGCTTCTCTATTGTTTTTGTCTTGTCTCTCAGGACAAGCACTCTCTCAAAGCACTGCCATCTTTGGAGCAGTAGGGGTGGGTGATCAAATGACCGAAATATTACAAGAAGATATAAGTAATTTTATGTACATATACATATGTATGAATATTGTATATACTGTATATGGACACACACACACATTTGATTATTTACTTGCTCTTTTTTACACTTGTATTCAAAAAAGGAGCAGAAGAAAAAAAAGACTAAAACCGTAAAACAGGAAGCACTTGAGATTGAATAGTGATCATGATTCATTTCTAGATGGTGCGAGAGATCTGGAAAGGTGGTTGGCTTATCAGGCTGTCTATCAGCAAAGACAAAGGTCAAGACAACGCCAATGACGGACATTATCAGATCTTACCCAAAGTCAAACCTGTGCTGAGAGTCACTCGGTGTTTGTTGGTATACTAGGAAACCTATGGTTTCAAGAAGAACCTTTAACATCCATGGAACCATTCAATGCAATGGCACAGCAGGTTCTTTAAAGTGGAAAAAAAAGATTCTTTAGATTGTCAAAATGTTCCTTACACCAACAATAAATAAACAAACAACAAAAAAGGTTCTTTAACTAACTGTTTACTGATAAGATATTTGAGGAACCGAAAATGGTTCTTCTATTGCATTGCTAATGAAAGCTTTTGGAACCATTATTTTTAAGTGTAACCACTTTGACTCATTTGAAATCCGTTGCAGCATCTCATTCTACCTGCTGCATCTTTTCAACCAAAGCTTAGCACATTAACCAATGACCATTGATCTTTCCCTCTTCCACTAAACTTTCTTTGTTTATATTGGTGGACCTTCCATGGCCTCTTGTCTTGCTTCGAATCCTTCAGGCTGCTAATTACATCCAAGCAATTCACTTATCAGAGAAGCACTTTGCCATTTATTACGTTATTCTTGTTTTAGTGTGTTATGGAAATAGCACATTCAGAATGTGACTTACACATTCTGACGAGCGTGTAACAAGTTCACTTGTGGATTCACATTTTGTGTAGATGTAAATTGTAATATTACATTTATTTTGTGTGTATACTGCATATGTGTGTCCCTGGCGTTATTGAGAGTTATTTGGATTATTTGAAACTTTTTTTTTCTTTAAAAAAAAGATGTTAAATCAAATTAATTCAATTGAAGTTATTCATATAGCAGTTTTCACGATACAAATCGTTGCAAAGCAACTTTACAGCAAATTAGGTTTCTACAATATTTAGTAGTAGCTTATCAATGGTGACTGTCAGTTAATGTACATATGGCAGAAATGTACGGAAAAATCAATTAAAGACGTAATCAAACAGACGATGAACACTATTAACAGCAATTATTATATGATGCAATCAAACTTATAGCAAAATGTGGTAGTTCTGTATGTTGTTTCAGGGTTGGCATCATCTGAGGTCCTCTGAGGGGTTGGCATCATCTCTTCTCCGGTGTTCTGGATCCAGACTGAAGCTTGTGTAAATCCTAGTTACCACGGGATGTCAATCCAGTGGCAAAAACAGAGAAACAAATAGAGACATAATTAGCGTAGCTGCTGTTCCAACCAAGCAAAATTGATTTGTTTAACCCAAGCTAAAGAATAATAATGTGCATTTGATCAGATATAACTGCAGTACAAGATTATGAGATGCATTATTTGAATGCTTGGCCAAAGAGATGTGTCTTTAATCTAGATTTAAACAGAGAGAGTGTGTCTGAACCCCGAACGTTATCAGGACAGCTATTCCAGAGCAAGATGTTAGTATCTTGCTTTTTAATACCTTGAAGTGTTATATTTTTCCTGTCATAATGCCATAGTATTTTTATTGTAATCGTTTAGTTATCATCATGATGCAAATTATTTTTTTACCCATTTACATATTCACTTCCTTAACCCAGAGCAAGATGTTAGTATCTTGCTTTTTAATACCTTGAAGTGTTATATTTTTCCTGTCATAATAGTATTTTTATTGTAATCGTTTAGTTATCATCATGATGCAAATTATTTTTTTACCCATTTACATATTCACTTCCTTAACAATTGTCACGGTCACGGTGTGTGGAGGCAGGCAGGATGACGAGGACAACAAGGATATTTAATGTAGAGACAACAAGGCAGATTTAGGAAGATGAGACACACACACACACTCGGGGTAACATTCACAATAACCGACAATACTCGAATACACAAGACAGGAACTTATAGGGCAGATAACGAGGAGCAGACAGGTGAGCACACTGAGGATAATTAACTAATGATTGAACGGGCTAAACCAACAAAAGGGGATGAAACCACAACAAACAGTCCACAGGGGTGTTACATTACTCCCCCCTCCCGGAAGGTACGTCCTCGCACCGTAGAAACAGAGGGAGGGGCGGAGGGGGACTAGGAGGAGGACAA
>NW_015505417.1:1023141-1025979 GCF_001515645.1 Sinocyclocheilus grahami | reverse complement strand
TCAGTTATTCTGTCACGGTCCAGGTGTGTGGAGGCAGGCAGGATGACGAGGACGACAAGGATTCAAAAGAAGGCTATTTAATGTAGCGACAACAAGGTGCACGCACGCACGCACACACTCGGGGTAACATTCACAATAACCGATAGCACTGAAATACAAGAGACAGGAACTTATAGGGCAGATAACGAGAAGCAGACAGGTGAACACAATGAGGTGATTAACTAATCATTAGATGGGCTAAACCAACACAAGGGGAAGAAACCACAACAAACAGTCCACGGGTGTTACAACAATAGGTTGCTATGGAAAAAGGCCAACTTCGTAAAAATGCCAACTATTAAAAAATCGCATTCAGACTCAGTTCCACATACCCTGTGTAAATGGCTGCTAATAAAGAGAAATCTAAGCTTGCAAGTGAATTTTGAGAAGGAGACACAAAAAGGGGGTGGGGTATCAAGCTTATGAGATTCTGCGATAAAGTGTGTATATTTTCTAGAATGAGAGAGAAAGTGTGCGATATAGAGAGATTGAATAATCCTGTCTCATGAGAGAAGAGGCCGGTAATGAAAGAGAGAGAGAGAAAGAAAGAGAAGAGGGGGAGGGTTATACTGCAGAGAATTCACATTGCATAGTCATAAGAAATACTTTGCCGTGCAGTAGATGTGTATTGATCATGGCAGTGAGAAACAAGCGCCCAGATCAGACAGAGCAAGAAAGAAACTAAAATATCCTCAGCTTACGCAACCCGATCCGCTCTTACTCACAAACTTATACCATCCTTCAGCGGATTTAAATAAGCTCTGCATTTTTAATGGCAAATTAGACACAGTTACCCAGAATTCCCCTGCTATCTGTCTCCGTTTTGTGCACGGGTTTGGACACTCCATATAACACGTAGCATTTAATTTCCATTTCAACAATTCTGCTGTGGCTTTATAGTTTATATTTTCGTTGGCAAAATTTTACAAAAACACACAATATCGTGTTTAAAATATAACACAATATTAACTTCTTATTTACTGAACTGTTGTATAAAATCACATTTGCACTCGTATTCCTCGTGACAAAAACAGCACTCGTGTGATATTGCTCTCGCTGCTGGTGTGATATCGCATATACAATATAAAAAAACAGAAATTTTTGCCCAAATATCTTGAATTTTAGGGCATAACTGCTTTTATGAATTTGTAGCCCTGCATCATATTTGTCAACAGTCAACTGTATGAAATGTAAGATGATGTACATGTCTGGGGGCGGGGCCAGTGCCTTAACTGCGTTAAAATATTTTAATCGCGTTATTTTTTTCATAACTAGTTAATTGATTTAATGTGTTAAACTGACAGCCCATATATATATATATATACATATATATACATATATACATATATACATATATACATATATACATACAGTACTTATCAGTGCTGCCATTGATCAAACAGAATGAAATATTCCAGAAATAATGGATTTCTACTTGATTTACCCTAGAGGAAGATAGGTTTGTCCTTGGAAAACTTGCCCCGACAATACTAAGGTGTTCTGGTGGGTTGCCTGGTTGTTGTAAGGTGTAAGTGTTCTGCATGGTTGTTAGGTGTTGTTCGGATATCTCTTCATTCCTTTTCCATCAGTATGAAATGTAACCTTTCTCCTTTGTTTCTCTCAGACCTAATTACAAGATGTCTCTTTTCCCATCCAAACCTCCCCTTTGTTGCTTCATCTATCATGTAGAGAGCCAAATTGCTCTTAAATAAGATGATAATTGAGAGAAGTGGGATACCAGTGACAGCCTGAATGGTGAAAACAGTATTTGGTGAACCTGCCGAGAAAATAAAGGCACAACAAGCTCTGACACGGTTCTGACATTCTCCATCAGGACGTGCACGCACGCACACTGAACAATGAAGCAGAAGCAGGCCGTCACCAAAATTACAGCATATCCCCAGGCACAGCACACAACTGAGTTTTGCATTTAGACGGGCCTTTAGAAACCTAAAGACGCCCCTTTTAATATTCAACACATAGCCGAACACACACAGATACACTCTCCATAAAACAGACGTCTGACTAAACAGTTTTCCTGCCACCAGTCGCTAAATGGATCCGTGCCGAATCCCAAACGCACCGGCAGAAGGGCGATAAAGCGAGCGGACCGCTTGGAAGCAGTTGTTTACATGTGCCCGCCAACTGTTAACTTTTCCCTTTTGTTTCCTCTTAAAACACAGCAGCAACTTCATCCCTTATTCATACATTAAAAGGACAGAAAAAGATATAGGAAAAGAACTAGAGAGTGTGATAACTGCTGTGGGCATTCTGCCCAGTCCTTTGAAGCTATTGGTCTTAATCACAGATGCCATGCTCTCCAACGGATAAAAGAATACCTGAAAAAATGCTCCTCGGCTCTATCAGTTCTTTCTAAAAGCCTTTCTGCATGGACCATTATATCAGCCAAGGTCACAGACCTGGACCGCCCAAACATTTTGCCAGTGTGGAGACTGTGTCCCTTCAGAATGAGAGGTTTTACAGTTGATTCATCTTCCCAAAAGTGTCATGCCTGTTCAAGCATGCCTGTTCACGTGCCCCCTCAGATTTAATTGTAATTTCCAAAAGAACTATTTGTGTCTTTGAAAATGGAGCTTCATGATTGTTGTAGGTTTAAAAAAGTTGCTGTGGAAGAGATCGCCAGGTCTCAGTTGGTGTGTATCAAGATTATTTGTGTTAAAAGGAAAATGGTCACCATATACAGTTTCCACCTTTATATTTTACTGCTTTTTTTTTCAAACAATGAAAATGTCTCATGATGTTCTTGACATCTAATGTTTGGTTTGTTTTATATATATA
>NW_015505417.1:1017080-1023053 GCF_001515645.1 Sinocyclocheilus grahami | reverse complement strand
GCTTATGTGCCTATTAATTATACTCAGTGAAGGTCCTGGCTCACTAAAAAAAAATATATATATATATATATATATTTTCAAAAGTAGTTTTTTTTTAAAGGCTTTTTATTTGAGTGGGCCAGGACTTTTATTGAGTGCCCTCAAAAACATATAAAATGGTTGCATGATGCCCCTGCTTCTGGTTTTGCATGCTGTGTATAATCGTAATAAATGAAATGGAACAGGCGTTTAGTATGAGCAATGTAGTTGGCGGGGAAGGGTTTTGGAGCAGCAGATATTAGAGTCTTTCATAAATGAAGGGATGACAAAACCGACAAAGAAAGATTGTCAGCCAGAGGGAGTTTGTGAAAGGAAAAGCCAGAGTTTGATAGGGAGATTGTGCCTTTGTATAAAGCTTTATCATCGCATTTACAGCGCCAGCTGCCAAGCCTCCGTGACATATGAGACCGGCCACAATGACTTTCAAACCAAATACTCTGATTCATTATTTATTTTAGAAGGAATATTGAAATCCCATTCATTTATTCTCCATTGGATGTAGTTGGCGGGGAAGGGTTTTGGAGCAGCAGATATTAGAGTCTTTCATAAATGAAGGGATGACAAAACCGACAAAGAAAGATTGTCAGCCAGAGGGAGTTTGTGAAAGGAAAAGCCAGAGTTTGATAGGGAGATTTTATCTCTATGAGACTTTATCATCGCATTTACAGCGCCAGCTGCCAAGCCTCCGTGACATATGAGACCGGCCACAATGACTTTCAAACCAAATACTCTGATTCATTATTTATTTTAGAAGGAATATTGAAATCCGTAATGGATGGGGACTCCGTGAAGGTAAAGCAGGCAGATTGGATGGGAAATTCTTGTACCTCGTTCCAGCATGGCACACTGGGTCATCTATTTTAGCGCAGCGCGGTGATTTTTCTCTCGAATGAGCTTGAGGTTGACACCCTAGTCACGAATGCGATGCTACGGGGAAAAAAAAAATATTGAAATATAACAGATCAAATAATGAACTCCATGGGCTGGATCAGAAATGCTTAGGGAATTCCCATACATAAAGCAAGTCTATTTCTCAATCCTGTTCGCACATTTCTCAATCCTGTGAAGTTTTTATGATTATTTTGTGAATTCGAATAAAGCTCCCATCTCGGCATCTGCTCATATCCATCTTACAACTGGGTTAAGATGAAACACGCATCGAATAACTAAATATGTATGACTTTCTTTATGTATGGGAATGCAAATAAACCATATTTGTTTTCCTTTAGGTGTGTAATATCTGCATGACGGGTCCGATGTGAAATAATCAGTTTCTGAGGCAAAGACAGAGAGAGAAAGGCAGAGAGATGCGGTGCATGAATTATGCATAAAAACAAAAGGAAAGGAGTTCATTCTCTTCTTGTTAGAGGTGCTCTTCTCATTGGTCGAGACTTGCTGCCGTATCAGATAGATAAATCCGTTACTGTGGGAAAGAGAACCACGCTACTGATTGAGGATGTTGATTTGACAACCTGATGGAAAGAGAAATGAACTGAAAGTTTTTGATTGGATGGGCCTCACATGGGGAAAAAAATTAAAATACGCAAATGGAGGTATTTTCATTCTTGGAGGAGCTCTTTGAGCTGCCATCCATTAGAGGTGGACCCATCTCTATTCTGAAGCTTGTCTGCTTATAGAAGTTTGGTGTGTAAGGGTTTGTATGATTGCGTTTGATGTTTGTTGGTCTGTGTATATATGTGGGAGCGCATGCTTGGTTTAGTGCTTAGGTAGTTAGAAAAAGAGAGATATTGAAGGCTTATGTAGGTGGTTCTCAAAGTAAGCAGAAGATGAAAGAAACTCCACTTCCATCAAGAATTCTCGCTATTTCTCCCCACACACGCTCTATTTCTCATCTCCACCATACTGTGCATTTCAATTCAATGTGAAAACAAAATGGACCCTCTTTACTTTCTTAATGCACGCTCCTGGTTTTATTGCGCACATTTCATTGGTTTGTCTTTGTAATCTTTCATTCAAATGTAATAACTGTGCCTCGTGAGCATCTCAGATGTCACTAAAGACTCGACTTTTTCATCCCTTCCTCCACTGTAAAATCAAGTCCTATAGTTTTATTTCACATTAAATATTCTGTTGGAATTAGGAAATACATCGCATCATGAGGTAAAGTGAGTTGCGAGCCCGTTTTCATGTTGACTAGCTGATAAATCTTTAGAGCAATCAGCCAATGTTTGTTGGTTCCAATCCAGTTTTAAGTAAATAATGTGTAAACCAACTCATTTGCTGTCATTAAATTTTCAATTATTCACTTGGCTGATGCTTTTAGTGAGTCTTTAGACATTTTTAGTGATGTTTGAGTAAATATTGTGTAAAACAACTTAAGCAATTCCATTTTCTGGCATTAAATTTATATTTTGCACTTTGCAGAGGCTGTTTGTGAGTTTCAAGACATTTTTCAGTGACATTTGAGTATATTTCGTGTAAAATAACAAGCAATTTAGCCATTACGTTAACTCATTTGAAGTGAGGTGACATGTGGCCAAGTATGGTGACCCATACTTGGAATTAGTGCTCTGCAATTAACCCATCCAAAGTGCACACACACACACACACTGTGAACACACACCCGGAGCAGTGGGCAGCCATTTATGCTATGCATAGAGCAGTTGGGGGTTCGGTGCCTTGCTCAAGGGCACCTCAGTCGTGGTATCAAAGGTGGGAGAGAGCACTGTATTCATTCACTCCCCCCACCTACAATCCCTGCCGGTACGAGACTCAAACCCGCAACCTTTGGGTTACTAGTCCGACTCTCTAACCATTAGGCCACGATCCTATTTGGAAGCTACTTTTAGTGGTTTTAATAGAGATTTTAAAAAAATGTATTTTGAGTCAATTTTGTGTAAAGTAACTTGAGCAGTCTCATTTGCTTTCATTAAATGTAATGGTAACACATTTGTTAAAATTAGTTAAGTGCATTAATTCATATGAACTAAAAATGAACAATACTTCTAACACATTTATTCATCTTAGTTAATGTTAATTTTATAGTTAATGCATTAAATAATGTTAACTAATGGTACCTTATTGTAAAGTGTACTTATTTTTGCGATTTTTATTTTTTTTGTGTGAATTTTTATACAGTTTTGTGTGAAAATAGCTTAAGCAGTCTCATTTGGTGCCATTAAATTTACATTTATTCACTTGGCATATGCTTTTTACATTGAATTCCAGGTATTTTGCCAGTGTGTATGTTCAGTGGGACTCAAGCCCATGACCTAAGCATTGGTAACCAGCTGAGATGCAATTAATTGTATTACAATTATAGGCAACATATACAGAATTGGCCGCTTCTAGATATCAGCATTAGCCATTAAGTTCAAATTAATTTTGTAGTGCACTTTTCTCTCGTGTGGATACATGTATGAGCCCAGATCCCATTAGATTACCTTGATCCCTCCTACACCAGTTCCTATTTTTCTGTTTTTACCCATTCAATTTAGATTTTTTTTTGTTTTGTTTACCTATTCAAAAAATATTGCAGGAAGGATGCTGCTGTGGATTGGATTAGCTGAATGTTGCTTTATTAGAGTCTGATAGTATCACTGATGTTCAGTCTTCAACACTGGACACCGCTGAGGGTTTACGCCTCACCAGTAGTTATGCACTCTTCTAATAAGCATGTTGCGGTTTGGGTATAGAACAAACCGGGGGAGTATTTGTCTGGGATGCCGCTTTATTTTTTTTTAATAAGCAGCATGTGTTCAGACCAGTAACATGTTTGGAGCAGGTCTGTAATTGGGAGAAAATGTATTGTGCCGAGTCATTTGTGTGGCCACAGGGAGGGTCGGGTCTGTCTCATTTGAATGACTATGGCAATGCGAGAGCAACGACAGCACTGAATGAGGAATTTGTTTATGTATTTAAATATTCTTTCTTTTTTATTCACTTTTTTGATGTCTCACTTTTGACAGAAAACAGGCAAGGCAATTATTTGATATTGCACACTGGATTTACGATTTAAGGTGGTTTTGTTTTTTATAGGCTTATTTATAGAGGCCTGAAGCAGTTAGATATTACCATGGAATTATAAAAGATTTTAGAATTATAAGCAAACAAATCTACTTTACACCCACACACAGTGACTTATTTATTTATTTTGTTGTTTGCATTTTATGCCTTTAATGAGTAGGGGAATGAAACGAGCCTAGAAAGTTGTGGGAAAAGGAGGGGAATGGGATGTGAAAGTGACCCCGCGAGTTGTTCCAAACCTGTATGAATTTCTTTCAGCTGTTGAACACAAAATAAGAAATTTTGAAGAATGTTGGTAACCAAACAGTTGACCATAGCCATTGACTTCCATAGTATTTATTTATTTTCATAATATGGAAGTCAATGGCTACCAACCAGTTGTATTTCTTCAAAATATCTTCTTTTTGTGCTCAGCAGGAGAAAGAAATCCATACATGAGTCTCTAAATTTGATAATGACGTTGATGATGATATATGAATGATGATACATTTTCATTTTTGGGTGAACTGTCCCATTAACGGTTGACTTTTGTAATCTATAGGCAGATTTTAAGGCAGCACTATGGGACCCCATGCTGCTGAAGGACCCCTCAGTTGGCCTTTTTGTTGACAGTTCCCCCCATTAATGAATTAAGCTGTATTGATTTTGGAGAAAATGTAAAAATGTCATTTGCAGAAAATAAAAATCAATGAGGTGATGGTAGGACTGAGAAAAGAATAAGAAGGTTAGAGTATTCTTCCATCCAACCTGCCAGAACTGGAGAGGCTCTGCAAGGAGGAATGGCAGAGGATCCTCAAATCCAGGTGTGAAAAACTTGTTGCCTCTTTCCCAAAAAGACTCATGGCTGTATTAGATCAAAAGGGTGCTTCTACTAAATACTGAGCAAAGGGTCTGAATACTTAGGACCATGTGATATTTCAGTTTTTCTTTTTTAATAAATCTGCAAAAATGTCAACAATTCTGTGTTTTTCTGTCAATATGGGGTGCTGTGTGTACATTAATGAGGAAAAAAAATTTACTTAAATGATTTTAGCAAATGGCTGCAATATAACAAAGAGTGAAAAATTTAAGAGGGTCTGAATACTTTCTGTACCCACTGTAAATTGTTTTACACTCTGGTGTGGCATATTTATATAATTGTGATGTTCAAATGTTCATAACAATGACAATCAGCTAAATCAGAGCCCAGCAAAAGGGCTTATTAAAAAAAAAAGTTTTAAACGTTTTGAACGCCTTCATGTTGATTCCATTCGCCCATCGACTTTTTGCTCTTTGCCGATTGTTTTTTGATTACTTGCAGAAAGCGAAAGGTTTTCTAATGGAGAGGTTAATCTGTCAGTGCGGCTGAACTGCAATTGTGCTATTTTTGAGATGTTTTCTTCTCTTCTTCATGGAGACATTTCACCAGCTCTGACTAAAGAAACTCATTTTGACTGTCAGTTACAAACTGATTGAGAATCACTGCCAGGAATTAACCTTTTTTATTAAGCATTGATATTCCCCCGCATGAACTGATTTGAGCTTTTTAGCTTTTTCAAGACATTTTATAATTATAAATATAAAGCCAATTATAATATAATAAGAGCACAGTTGTCAAGTATGTCAAATAATTTAATAGAATCAATTAACTGAAATAAATTCTTATATCTCAGAGACTAGTCTAATTTTGTCAAGTTTGTCAGCAGGATAAAAAAATGTTCTGCACTGAGAACAACACAAATGTCGCTCTACATGAAACTGAACTAATTCAATAGAGTTTGATGATAGCATGCTATTATAAGCCAACAATGTGAAACTTTCAGTACATTTGCTGAAATACATGTATATTTAGCAGTATTTAATACATTTATGCATATCTGAAGTCATTTTTTGTATTTTTAGTCTGTTTTTCATTCAGTATTTTTGAAGTATTTTATTGCTGTTTTTTAGTATTAAATTAAATATGTA
>NW_015505417.1:1015775-1016888 GCF_001515645.1 Sinocyclocheilus grahami | reverse complement strand
TATTTATATTAATTAATATAATTATAATATTATAATATAATATTAATAATAATTATAATATAATTAATTAATTTGTTATTTAGATTTGAAGTATTTTATTGATGCTTTTCAGTATTTAATTAATACTGTAATATAGACATACTGTAATATGTATATAATTAAAGTTTTTAAAGTTAAAGTTTAAATTAAAGTTTTTAATCTAATTAATTACAGGGTGCTGCGATTATTAATCGCAAAATAAATTTGGCTGTAAAAAATACCCCCCAAAAGATAATTGAAAGTTATTATTGTGTTAAATGTTTAGGCTACAATGGCCTTACATAAAGTATGGAACATAAAAAAAAGACAATTTAAGAAACATGTCAGTACTAGTATTTTTTGTTCATGCAATAAATGTCACTGGTAACCAAAACAGCTTTGTTACCAACAGTTTTTAAAAAATATATATATTTTATGTTGTGCAAAAGAAAGTCATTCAGGTTTGAAACAACATGTGGATGAATAAATGAGGACAGATTTAATTGATTTATTTATTTTTGGTGAACTATCCCTTTAATGTTTTTTTTATTTATTTATTTTAATAAATTAAATGATACTCTAAAGAAGAAACTAAAACTACCAGCAGGTGGCATTAAATGTCGATTTATTCAAACGGCTGATTCCTTCAGGAATGAAGTAAACGGCTCACTTTATAAATGGGTCATTGAATCATCACACAATATTGTGTTTAAAATATACAAAATCTGCACTCGTGTATTGCTCTCGCTGCTGGTGTGTTATCGCTTATACGATATAAATATGAGACAAAAACTCATACGGGGCATTTTTGCCCAAATATCTTAAATTTTAGGGCATGACTGCTTTTATGAAGTTGTTGTCCTGCATCATATTTGTCAACAGTCAACTGTATGAAATGTAAGATGATGTTCAGGTCTGGGGGCGGGGCCAGTGCGTTAACTGCGTTAAAATATTTTAATTGCGTTATTTTTTCATAACTAATTAAGTTAACGCTTTAAACTGACATCCCTAATATATATATTTATATATATATATATATATATATATATATATATATACAGTGGGTACGGAAAATATTCAGACCCCCTTATATTT
>NW_015505417.1:980877-1015666 GCF_001515645.1 Sinocyclocheilus grahami | reverse complement strand
ATATATATATATATATATAGAGAGAGAGAGAGAGAGAGAGATTTTTTATGAAATTGAAATATTATTATTGTTACTTTTTAGTACTGAATAAAATATATTTATAGCTGTTTTTTAAGTCAGAATAAAAGTATTTTATTGGATTTTTACATAATGAATAATATTTATTGTTTATTTTTATTTTTATGTTTATGTTTATATTATTCATTATATTAAGTATAATGATATATACATCATCATTCCTTTCTCTACATTCATTTTGGATTTTTTTTTTCTTTTTTGCTTAGCACAGTGCATTCTGAGATTGGCTTCATTGTGAAGCACAGATGTAATGTTGCCTTTGAATTTGGACAAAATGAGGACTATGCTTCTTTGCCAGAGAGGGTTCATGCTGGTCCCTGGAAGAGTGATGGAGAGCTCAACACCGTGTTAAGGTGACAGTGAGCTGATGACATCTCTGAGAGTGATGCAACATACTGACATGCCACTGTTTTTATATTTTTATACTCTCATCTTTTTGTGTGGCAAGACAGAATAGCGGCAGCAAGTTATGTCTCTCTTGACCCTACATGAAAAGGCAGTCTCACTTTTGAGGCCCACTGTTGAAATCTCAGATTCCCCATCTTTTATACTTGAAGGTCTGCCCACATCTTAGGTGTTTCTTATTTGTCTCTCCAGGGTTGCACTGAATCTATTTGCAATGGTATCCTGCTTTGAAACGCTTCCATAATCCATCTCAGTTTTTCAGCCTGGCTTAGTGATCTGTTTTGTTAATCCGAGGCTCTGCTCTCTTGTCTCGTGGTGTTTTGCAGCGGATCGAGGGCACCGGGCTCACGTTTATCCGCCAGATCGCTAGCACTGACTCTGGATCAGCTGTGGCTTTCGCAAAGCTGCACAAATGAGCAGTGCCATGCTGTAGGGTTCGAAGGATCAGCGTGAACGGGAAGGAGGAGCTGTCGTTCTTGTCAGAGACAATGAGTCACTCCGCCGAGAGGAGAGGGAGAGTGAGGGAAATGGAGGGAAAACGAGAGCCGTGCTCACTCGACTAGCACTGGGGAAATAAATAGCATTGCTAATGACACCCATATCCACATTACGACTGTGATTATGAGCCATTTGTTTGCTTTATCATGAAGTCCTAAAGTCCCTCAGGCCGTAATGATTCAGAAATGCAAGAGCAGAATAAGAAGACCTTCTTTTCTCAGAGCTGTGCGATAGGCAGGCAAGAGGACTGAAATTACAGTCTATAAAGCAAATGCTGTGAGCTGATTGGTGGCGGCCTTGTGGACTGCAAAGGTGTATGATTATAACCTGGAAAAACCATCTACATCCATATTCGAAAAAAAAACTGAGATCTGAGCTAGATGATGGGCTTATGTTAGGATAACTATATGCACGGCTTGAACGCTATGAACACCCGTTTCCGCCACTGAATAAAAAAAGGTATTTGCGACTTTTTTTCTCAGGAATTGTGAGATATAAACTCACAATTGAGAGTTTTAAAGTCATAATTGCAAGATATATACTCACAACTCTGACTTTTTTCTCACAATTGCATGACAAACACACAATTGCAAGAAATAAAGTCGGAATTGTGAATTTGCATCTCGCAATTCTGCCTTTTTTTTCTCATAATAGCGGGATATAAACTCGCACTTGCAAGAAATAAAGTCAGAATTGTGAGTTTATATCTCGCAATTGCGAGTTATAAAGTATAATTCTGTGGGGGGGTTGGGGGGGAGACTATTTCTCAGAATTGCAACATTATTTTTAAATTTGTAATAATGAATAAATGAGTTTATATCTCACAATTCTGAGTTTTTTTCTCGCAACTGTGAGTTTATATCATGCAATATTGGGAAAAAGTCATAACTGAGTTTATATCTCACAATTCTGACATTTTTTTCTCCGAATTGCAACGTCATTTCTCAGTTTTTAATAATGAAAAAAAAGAAAGAATTGTGAGTTTGTATCTCGCAGTTCTGACTTAATTTCTTAGAACTGCAAGTTTAAATCATGCAAATACTGAGAAAAAAAAACTCACTTTATATCTCACAATTCTGACTTTTTTCTCACATTTCTGACTTTTTCACGCACCTGCAAGTTTATATAACGCAATACTGAGAAAAAAGGTCTGATCTGTGAGTTTATATCTCATAATTCTGAGAAAAAGTCAGAATCATGCAGTTCTGAGAAAAGAAAAAAAGTCTGAAATGTATTGTGAGATGTAAACTCGCAACTGCACGAAAAATGTCACAATTACCTTTTTTATTTTTCATTCAATGGCAGAAACGGGATTCCATATGTTCCGAATTTGAAAAATTTAGGAGCACTTTAAAAAACCTTTTGGGCACAAAGAAAATATATCAAATAATGTGTTTTGCCTTAATTAAGGGACTGTAATAATGTGTGTTCAATTTTAGTCTTTCCTTCCTGTGACAGCCTGGCCTAGACAGAAGCTAAAACATTTACTTTGAATTAAATACTAAATGTATTTTGTGTAACCAAAATACCAATCAATCAAACAATAAAAAAATGTATGCGTAATGCAGGACTTTTAATTAAAATTCATTAAATAGTTCAAGTTAGGACTTTTTTTTGTTCCCCATGTGCTCCTAAATACATTTTACAGTTCATACACATTTATTTTTAATCGCAAATAAGAAGAAAATGTTCACTGTCGAGGCGAGCAATGACATTAACAACAGATAATTTCACAAAGGTAATGAAGGTTATTGTTTATATTTTTGATTGTTTGAGGACAGTAATAAACATACTAATGAAAACAATGGTAACGATGGAATAATTGATGATAATTATAATAATTATCAACAGTAAAGCAGCGTCATTGTGTCAGTTCAAAATCATGTCCATATTATTGGAGTGACGGTCACGTAAATTCAAGAATGAATGCACGGAGGAGATGCCCCGGCTAATATCCTTTCAGCATTTCATGTGCTTGTTTCAGCTCAACTCTCAAGAGACGCCATTATCAATCATTAAAAAATGGCAGACTGCTTGGCACCTGATGCTTCCTGTGCAGATAAACAAACACGAGGGGGGTGGCCGGCTGCCCGCATTTTCTATTTTCTGTTTTATTTCACCCCTACATTCGTAAGACATCTGTTGATATGTGGTACGTAATAGATGGGCGGCTTGTATGGGATCGTGGGAAGGCTAATTCATGTATATTTTGTTACTTTTAAACTCAATGTTCTCAGATAATCCTCAGTTTCTCCCGGCCACCTGGAGACCCCACAGTTCCTCTGACATTCAACACGCGCCCAGCTGTTTAAAACACTACAGGATGCTCTTCTCTCCTGTCATGCTGCTTTGGCTCAGTGTAGCTCTGCATTGAAATATTGAGAATATAAAATGTGATTCGCAGTACTAGCACAAAGCAGCAAAACCGCATGTGTATGATTCGCTTCAAGTCGATGCAGCCTCAAAATTATTGAGTTGCCATTGAGGGAAATTATTGAGAAGAGACACCTGTGCACGCAGAACATCTACTCTTATGAACATTTAATGCCTGTTTAAATGAATTGGAAAAACTGATTTGATAAACAGGAAAAAATATATGTATTTTGATCAACATCAAGCATCTTTTACCTTTGTACTGCATTTTCCTACTCCTCAGAGATGTCTGAATATCTGAATATTTTATATGTATTTTATGTTTTATTTTTTTGCTGTAGGGTGTTCAGAAATAATATAAGCACTGTTTAACTGTTTAACATTCAAAATATATACACTGCTGTTCAAAAGTCTGGGTTCATTTTTTTTTTTTTTTATAGTTCTTAAAGAAGTCTAAACCAAACACACACACACACACACACACACACACACCGTAAAAACTAATACTGTGACAAATGACAGCTTAAATAACTTATAAACACAGTAAAAACAGTAATATTGTGAAATATTACAGCTAAAATAACTTGTATTGTATAATTGTATTGCAATTTGTATATTTTAATACAGTTTAAAATGTAATTTACTCCTCATGGCAAAGCTGCATTTTCAGCAGCCATTACTTCAGTCTTCCGTGTCACATGATCCTTCAGAAATCATTTTAATATTCTGATTTAATATTTAAAGTGTTATTTTCTGTGGGATTGTTTTTATTATTCTTATTTTAGTTTATAATCAATATATTTATCATCAAAATGTAATAAAAATGTAATAAATTTGGGCAATGTACAATACTGTACATTGATTTGATATTAAGCAACTTTTTTATTTTATGCATAGTATTGCCAGTCACTTAGTGTTTTTGCTCTGAATTAACTGTTATGTGTCTTTGAGTAACATACAGCAGTAGTGTTTTGTTCATGAATGATTTAACGTTTTTGAACAAGTTGATTTGTTTGAGTGAAAGATTCATTGATTCACTCATAAAGGCATTAATTTGATTCATTCTTGAACAAATCAATTCGGTTGAGTGAACAATTAAATGACTCTTTGCCAGTTTCATAACTTAATAAATCAGCATTTTTTTATTTATTTTTTTATCAAATCAAATTTAGTTGAGCGATTCATTGATTTACGCATAAATGCAATAACTTGGTCCTTTTTCATTCTTGCTGTTAACATTTGCCTTCATATTCTCAGAGACATTTATGAAGGCCACAGATTAGACCTCTCAGAGTTGAGTCTTGCAATACTCTTGACATTAATGCAGCCCAGTGCCACAAGTCATACATGGCCATTCTGATGGCATGAATTTATATTGTCAAACATGACCTTTTATGTTGTGAGGTACATAGCAGGGAGAGGACACTGGAGGTTTATGTAAGATGATGTATGGTATTAAAAAAATGAGGTAATGTTGAACATAGACTACCGCGGTGAAGAGTGTTGTCAAATATAAATGTGTTTTGCTGAGGCTGCACAACGTGGGCATATGCTTCAGCTCACAACATCTGAAGTGGCATTTTGAATTTGACAAGCCCTCACTATGTTATACATAATACATTCATTGGTTTTGGATGCCGCTTACACTGTATCATTCAGCGTTATACCTTCATAAAATATAACAAATATAACTGTGTTCAGCTCCTTTTCTGCTCTTTTTTTTTGCAGGTGATCAGTCGATATCGGCCATGATTACATGAGCCAGGTGTCACATAAGTAGGTGACAGTTTATGACAATAAGGTCCCAAGAGTTTGCGGGTGGCTTTAAGGTGGGCCGTTCCTATATATGAGGAATGAGCTGCCATTCACGCTCAGCATATTGATTGGAGACCCTCGGATCAAGATTTATGAGATCTATCCATCTCCCGCTTGATGTGGAAGTTGTCATCGCTCTGTCAAAGTTCCGCCCACTCCATTGCTGTGATTTGCGACCCTTGAGTTGTCGCATCATCAACTTGAATGCCGTGCAGCGATATCAAGCATATTGGACCGCTTGCAGATATACTGTAGTTACATTAAATTTAGAGAAAAGAGGGGCCAACCTATATTTTAGTTATTTGACTTGGTTGCTGCCTATTAAATGTCCTGAAATGGATAGTTCAGGTCTAATGACTTCCCAAAACTGCTTGACTTATTTCTATGGAATGAAAAGTGTGTGTGTGTGTGTGTGTGTGTGTTGTTGTTGTTGTTGTTGTTGTTATCCACTTTTATTTTTTTATTTTATGCACATTATTGGCAAGTACTTACTGTTTTAGCTCTGAATTAAATGTCATGTGTCTTAGAGCAAAATTCAATAGTGTTTTGGTGCTGAATAATTTAACATTTTTGAACAAACTGATTCAGTTGAGTGAATGATTAATTGACTTGCTCGCTCATAAAGACAGTAATTTGATTCAGTCTGGAATTAATCACCATTTTTGCATTAATCGAATTGGTTGAGTGAACGATCAAATGACTCCCGCAAACATAATCACAGTGTCAGTTCTTAATGAATCAGTGTTTTTGAACAAATCAGATTTGGTTGAGTGAGTGATTCATTGACACATTAAGACAGTAACTTGTTTTTTCTTGAATGAATCAGCATTTTATTTAATGAATCGATTGGGAAGTTGTGGCCTAATGGTTAGAGAGTCGGACTCATAACCCAAAAGTTGTGGGTTCGAGTCTCGTACCGGCAGGGATTGTAGGTGGGGGGAGAGAATGTACAGCACTCTCTCCCACCTGCAATACCACGACTGAGGTGCCCTTGAGCAAGGCACCGAACCCCAACTGCTCCCCGGGCGCCGCAGCATAAATGGCTGCCCACTGCTCCGGGTGTGTGTTCACGGTTTGTGTGTGTTCACTGCTGTGTGTGTGCACTTTGGATGGGTAAATGCAGAGCACTAATTCCGAGTATGGGTCACCATACTTGGCCACACGTCACTTCACTCACTCACTTAGATTCAGTTGAGTGAATGATTATGGCTTGTCCATAAAGGCAGTAACTGGATTTATTCCTGAATGAATAAATATTTTTAGACTAATTAATTGATTTAAGTGAATGATTAATTGATTCACTCACTTATAAGGACACTTGTGGCCAACTATATAACCTGCAAAAAGAGTCGCATTGACTTCTGATGCTTTCATAGTTCTTTTTGAGTTTGATCGCTCTTGGTCATTATTCACTTTAACTGAATGAAAAGGTCAGACATTCTACTAAACATCTTATTTTGTGTTATATAGATTTGGAAGGACAAGAAGCTGAGCAAATGATTATATAAATGATTTTCATATTGGGGTTGAACTGTTGAACGGTGACAGATAGGTTGATCCGAGGATGTCAAAAACCATGGCCTAGTTACAGGATCAATAAAGTTTGGAGAGACATTCCATGGAATCCTTAAAGTCAAAGTGAACTATATACAGCCGACAACTGAGTACACATTGATTTATAACTAATTGATTGCATACTTTCCAGCAGTACAGTGCCAGGCCTCCATCTGCAAGTTTGGCGCCAGAGACTAATAGCTTCTCTCAACTCTGATCAAGAGAAAAGTTTTTCACTGTGTTGCTATTGCCTTGATTAAATCTCCCATTTGAAAAAAGCCTCTCGGTGGCATTGCGATATGGAAGCGGAGAACAAAATGAAAGGTTCCCATTTCTCACCGATGATTACATTATTGAACCTGGCAAGCCTTGACCATCGCCAGCCTTGCCTTCTCTAACTCTTATCTCTCTCGGTCTCACTCGCTCTCTCTCTCTTCCTCTCGTAAAAGATGAGTAATAAAACCCGTCTCGCTTGCCATTTATCGCTTAACACACATAAATAAATCAGCACAATGAAAACCAATAAATGTTTGGGGTAATCAGTAGCCTTTCCGGTAAACATCGCAAATTGATGCCGGCTCATTTTTATTCCTCTGTGGACCTGAGCGTTACATTCACTGCCGGAAGGGAGAGGCAGCGCTGATGAGACCGAGATGCATTTGGCACTCGACTGCCGGCAGTGTACTCGGCGATACAAAGGACTGATAAGTGGATTAGTTTCCTAGACCTGAGACTCTGTGTGTCAATAGAACTTTGCAGTAAAACGTGGATGGATGGGAGGCCTCTGAGTGCATTTTGCCATTATGACTTCAGGTCTGGGAATGTAAGGAGCTTAAATAAGGTTTTATTTTCTCTTGTAGCCGGCAGGTTTCACTTGGACTTTTCTGTGGAATTGATTTCATGCTGTTTCACACACCTGTAAAACAGGCAGGTATTACCCGCCCGTGGCTACTTCAGATAGAGTTAAGTCAACTTAGACTGATATTTTAACCACATGCTCTGTTCAGGCTCTCAGAGTCTCTGAGACCCTTTACATAACTTAACTGTCAAATTGATACTAGATTATTTTTTTAATAATCTTTTGAGAACTGACTATAAACAAAATTACTTAATTATATGCAAATCATGTAAAATTAAATTAAAATATTAAATTATTTAGGTTTGGGGTTTCTGAGACCACAGATATAAACAGCATTTTATTTATTTATGTATTTATTGTTTGTTTGTTTAATGTCCTACAGTATAATAATGTATACGTATTTATTAAAAAGTAAATCATTAATGCATTTGTTATGCATTTGTTTGTTAATTTTTATTATTTTAATAAATAAAAACAGCATTATTTATTTATTTTCTACATTATGTCCTACATTTATTTTTATTAAGTATTTTATTAAATAAATACATTAATTCTGCATTCATTGATATTTTTATTTGTTTATTGATTTAGTAATTTATTTACATTATCTATTTATCTAATTATATTTATTTACAATACCCACATTATAATAATGAATATGTATTTATTTAAAAATAAATAAATTATGTGTTAATTTATTGATTTATTTCATACCTACAATTTAATTAATGAAAAAACAGTCTACATTTGTGGAAAATCTGCAACTTTGCATAAGGCATTGAAACTCATCAGAAATGCTGTGCATTTTGTGCAGTTTCAGTCGCATACTAGTTATAATATTGTAATGCATTTCATTGTTTTAAGTCATAATGTGTATTGTACCGTGAGGCAGTTGTAAAGGATGTGAACTCTTTTCTGGAAACAAGATAAAACAGAACGGCCATTAGAAATCCAACACTTTCTGTTGTGTTGTGTTGTGAAAGTGATCATGTTTTTAGCAAATCTGCATCATCTTTATCTCTTTATGGCACCTTTTCAAAAACATTTCTCATGCCAGCATCCTGCCAGCTCAGGTCAGTGCTAAATGAAGTCCAGGTCGCAACCGGTAAAACAGCTCGCTGCGGACACCAGAGGAATATGAAATAATTCGTCCACTGCAGTGCAGTACCTTTGGGTGCATTGACCTTCCGATAGATGAACGGAGAGTCCTGGGATGCCCAGCCGAGCTGCTGGCCCGTCTCCAGTCCAGAGAGATGGAGTCATCCGATCCATGTGCCACCATCCACGCTCCGTACCCACCTGCATCTGCATAAACAAGCCTGTAAGCTTCCTCTCTTTGACAAGCAGTTTATTAGAGCTCTGAATTCTCAAATGTCTCGCCCTCCTGCACAAGTACGTCTGGTGTCTGGTGTCTGGCCCCCGTCCCCCTGAGACTGCACTTTGAAGTCTCCTCACCTTCATTACCCGATGGCTCAAGTGCCAGCTTTTAATGAGCGAGGGGGAGAGACAAAGAGAGAGCGCACATAAGAAATTCAACATGACAACAAACGAAGGCATGGCACAAACTAGGTTGCTTCCTTCTCCCCCTCACCCTCTTTTTGACAAATGTAATTTATGCATCCAGTTATTATAAATAGCATATTGATACCGCCACGCTATTCCTGGCCTGTTTGTGAAGCCGTGTGGCTGTCTTAGTAAGTAGGCCGGTCACTACATGAGCGACAGAGCTTGTAGCCGGCAGCTCAGGGACAGAGAGTGCACAGAACCGCACAACATACCAAGATTCCCAGCCTTCATCTAAAGAGAGCAAATCTTAAAAAGCTCTTTGACAAGCAGTTTATTAGAGCTCTGAATTCTCAAATGTCTCGCCCTCCTGCACAAGTACGTCTGGTGTCTGGTGTCTGGCCCCCGTCCCCCTGAGACTGCACTTTGAAGTCTCCTCACCTTCATTACCCGATGGCTCAAGTGCCAGCTTTTAATGAGCGAGGGGGAGAGACAAAGAGAGAGCGCACATAAGAAATTCAACATGACAACAAACGAAGGCATGGCACAAACTAGGTTGCTTCCTTCTCCCCCTCACCCTCTTTTTGACAAATGTAATTTATGCATCCAGTTATTATAAATAGCATATTGATACCGCCACGCTATTCCTGGCCTGTTTGTGAAGCCGTGTGGCTGTCTTAGTAAGTAGGCCGGTCACTACATGAGCGACAGAGCTTGTAGCCGGCAGCTCAGGGATAGAGAGTGCACAGAACCGCACAACATACCAAGATTCCCAGCCTTCATCTAAAGAGAGCAAATCTTAAAAAGAAAAAAAAAAGACAACCTCCACCGTCCCATTTTTCCAGATCTTCCAGGGATTAAGTAAGGGATGGTTTTGACATGAGGCCTGCTGGTTTGGTTTGCTGCTGCGGCCTACTGTAGATGATTGGAAAGTTCAATCAAGCATTTTTTCTTTCTTCCTTGTTTACTTTTAAATTAGTATTTCTTTTTAACTCTGAACCACAGTAAGGGCACTTTCATATGAATCTGGATCAATTCAAGTTCATGCTTCACAAGTGGTATAAGGGTCGTCCGTTCCTAAAATGGAAATGTATTTCAGTCTTTACATGCTCAGACACTCAAACATTATAGCAGAGCAGATAGTCATTCTTAAAATATGGTGATATACATATAAGTTTTTCCCCCCTTGTGCATGACAAAGATTTCAAATAAGAAACTCCATGTAAATGCCTCCATAAGAGTTTATTAAATTACACAAAAAATTGCTATATTTTGATATGACTATATTTATATGACTATATTTTGTCTTTTTATTATTAATTGGATAAATTGGCAATTTGAATAAATTATAATTTATTGATTGATTGATTGATTGATTTAAACATTAGTGCAATGTCTAACAAGTGTGTATCAAAATAAGCACAATAATTTATAATTAATTTAAAAAGAATAATTTATGTCTTGTCATTTTGTTTTAAAAATCAGAAGAGGCTTTTTAAATATCTACATTGTGATTATTTATTCATTTATTTATTTATTTATTCATTCTTGCAAATGTGGGTCTGTATGTGCAATATTGGTAAAAAAAATCCAAAGTGAAAATACTTCAATAACTGGCATGTTCTCCATCTTCCACTGCCTGGCTATACGGTGGTAAACAGCAGCACTAGAAGGGCATTCAGTGGTGCTCACTTTGATGATGCAAACTTATTGCAGTTCTGACCCAAAAGTGCAATGTGAAAAGAGACCAGCGTGTGCAGGGGATGGAGGAGGAATTGAGCTCGAGTTCAGACCAAGTAATCGAAAACAGCCTAATAGTCACCAAAATGTGTACCGGACTGCACCGGCTGGTTCTCAACAGATCAATAGAAATGAAATGCATTGACTCGGGTGGAGGCAGTGAAAGCTTATTCCTGAAAGTGCAGTGCATTGAAGGGAGAGAGAGAGAGAGAGAAATGAAGAGAGATGGAAGGTCTTGCAGGGAAAAGAGAGATGTAGATGGCTTTTAATGAATGGCTTAGAGAGGGGCAATATAAAACGCTGGGATTGTCGCTGCATGATGGAGAGAATAAGCAGAAAAGAGAGACAAAGGCCAGAGACATGGGTTCCTTCTCTGCCATTTCTAATTAAATATCCCTTAAAAGAGAGAGCAGAGTAGTGCCCTGTGCTGGAGGTGAGTAATTAAGCTGATGTGACGTGAAGGTCTGCTAAAACAGGAAAGCAGCAAAAAAGCAACTGCACACAGTTCGTTTTTGAAGTGATTTTAGGCTTTAGTTGTGAACTTTTTAATGCTTGCTTTACTGATTCTGGAGGAGTTCCACTGAATTATTTAAATGTGCTAAATGTGCCAAATGGAGTTTTGAATTCTTAAGCTCTATTAAGAACTGGAACGATGGTCAGTAAGTTTGGGAATCATTTGCCATTTCTTATTCAGAACAGGTCCAGACCAGAAACTTGCTCTTTTCCACCTAGGTAATGTAAAACACTAAAGTTAAAAATAAGAATTTTCCTACACCACTAATTAAAAGTAGACATTTGGAACAGAGTTCTGTTGTAATTGCAGTTAAATTGTAAAAAAAAAAATAAATAAAACATGTTACCAAAACAACGTTGTTTTTGTTTAGTATAAAGTTAGGACCAATTATTTCTTCAAAAGTACTAAAGTTAATGGAATCAAGGAAACACAATGTATTTGTGAAAGAAGAATCAGAACTAGAATAATTAGATGATAATTTAATGACTGTATAATACCCAGCCTTAATAATTACATTAGCCAAACATATTCTCTTATTTTTATATATTCAGTTAATCAAACAATGTGTATTATTATTATTATTATTATTGTTGTTGTTGTTGTTGTTGTTGTGACTGTTTTTATATATATGTATATAAATATGTTATTTAAAAAAGAGAGGGGCAAAAGAGATATTCATTCATTCATTCATTTACTCACTTTTTGATTAGTACAGGAAAGGATGAGGATCTGGAAATTTCCAAACTTGCATCAATGTATAAAAACATTTGCAATAACCGCAAGGCCATAGCTTCAACTCAAAATGCAATAATAATGAGGGACAACAAATAACAGAACATGCAAGAGCCGGAGGATGTAAAATGTTGTAAATGATGGATGTTAGAAATATTTGTTGAGTTTTTTTTCAGAATTCTGTAGTAGCAGATTTCATGCACTTGCTGACATTGATCCTTCTATGTTCCTAATAATAAACATTGCTCTCAGACATGTGCACAGGTAAAGAGCCTGTAAGAGTTAACGTGATAATTGAAAACGTATCCTCAGCTCACCCCGGAGAATGTCTATGGCTCTGTTCCTTTCTGCTCCTCTGGTTTACAACTCAACAGAGGAATTTTGGAAAAGTTCCCATCATGAGTGGGTCACTGAGCTCTTTCAACTCTGCTGTGAGTAGATCAGGCTCCACATTGTGGGTCACTTCAAAACTCAGTGTGTCTATTTTCTACAGTGGGGAGTCTTCGAGGTTTTCTCTAGATGTTTTTGAGCTGGAATTTGTCTAGTCAGTAGGAATAGTTTTCATTTCGGTGGCAGTAAATGCTACATTTTTTTTCAGAATTCTGTAGTAGCAGATTTCATGCACTTGCTGACATTGATCCTTCTATGTTCCTAATAATAAACATTGCTCTCAGACATGTGCACAGGTAAAGAGCCTGTAAGAGTTAACGTGATAATTGAAAACGTATCCTCAGCTCACCCCGGAGAATGTCTATGGCTCTGTTCCTTTCTGCTCCTCTGGTTTACAACTCAACAGAGGAATTTTGGAAAAGTTCCCCATCATGAGTGGGTCACTGAGCTCTTTCAACTCTGCTGTGAGTAGATCAGGCTCCACATTGTGGGTCACTTCAAATCCCAGTGTGTCTATTTTCTACAGTGGGGAGTCTTCGAGGTTTTCTCTAGATGTTTTTGAGCTGGAATTTGTCTAGTCAGTAGGAATAGTTTTCATTTCGGTGGCAGTAAATGCTACCGTGCCAAACCACATTGGGACAAACAGCAATTCCCGCTGTTTTGTGAAAATCACACCAAAATCTATTCCACCAAACACACATCGGCATGCACACATGCACCCAAATGATTTAATCCTTCTGTTTTGTGTGTTTATCTTAAAATATTTATTTTGGAATTCATCCCTGTTTTCCGAGAATTCCCAGCAATTCACCCTTTAAGAAATCTTGTTTCTTTTATGTGGTTGCACACATTCAGTCAGTCTGTGATCATGTGGGGGAGTTTTAAGGTGTTTATTTAAAGGCTTCCGTGGTCTCACCTCTAGAATTTGAGGGAAATTATCTGTTAGCTTCCTGTCAGAAAAACTTAGACATTCACAATTCATTTCAGAGTGTCAAATTAGTGCTAAATACGTATGACATGAGGCTTGCGAACCGCAAAAAAATCTTTACTATCAATAACTAATGTTACAGGAAACTTCTGTCAGGTAAAACACTTTCACACAACCATATGGAATATGGAAGCCAGAGTAAAACAAAATATGTCAGCTATGGCTTTATTTCTTATAATTGTGACTTCAGGTCCCACAGTTGATCTTTTATTTCTCATAACTGTGATTTTATATCTCACAGTGTGATCTTACAAGTCACAATGCGAGTTTATTTCAGATTTTATTCTTCATCTCACATGTATCCATTATTTTTTACTCTGAGGTTGAAACAAGCTTACATAAAAGAAACTGCATAGAGGGAAAAAAACAAGAAAAATGTAATTGTGTCGAGTGGAGTTGCACAAGGGACCTGTTTAGCGTACAGTGTAATTAACATTAGCAGCTGCAGCAGAAAATTTAGCTGCAGGCAGTTGTGTAGCTCTGCATATCCCTGAACATGCTAGCTGCCCACAGCCTGAACATGTAACCTGCCTGTTTAACACATGTGTAATAGAGTTATTGCATTATTGCATAATGCAACTCCACCAAAGGAACTACAGCTTATTAAGATGATAGCTCCAGTCCTCCAGCACTAAATCAATGAATCAAACCCCATAAATGACTGCATTAGAGTGCTCTACTTTGGCAGAAACTTCATGTGCAACACAAATAGAGAAGAGACTTGACTAACAATTGATTGAGTTTGACAGTAGGATGTTAGCGAGCCAATTATACAATACTCTAATACATTACTCTAATAAAATGTATTCTACATAAAAAGCATTAAGTAAAATAGTGATTTCTATCTTTTTTTATCTGCCACAAGCAAGAACAAGCACCATGATTTTTTTTTTGTTTGTTTTGTTTTGTTTTGTTTTCCATCAGGTTCTTGCTATGAATTCTGGAGCTGCCATCTATATACAGGAAATACAACTAGATAATATGGGCAAAACAAGATATTTTAGAACAAAACTCAATATAGTTTTGAAGAGAACATTTTTATGTTGAATATATATATATATATATTAACAAAAATAGTATTGTTTGATTATTATTGATCATTAATTCTCAGTTATCTGCTAGTTGTATTTTTTATTTTTCTTTACTAAATATATGTAATTTTTGTAATGAATAAAAATCAAATTATTTGAATATTTATGGATAGACTATTTATACTGAAATATTGTAAGAATAGCAATGAAATAGGTCAGCTGTCAAATCAGTGAAGATCAATTGCTCTCCATTCACATCCTAACCTGAACACACACACACACACACACACACACACGATCGCCGGATCGGCTTTCACCGTGGACGAAGCGAAGTCCAGCCCGGGGTCGTCACATGTGGTTGCCGCAGGCATCACAATATGGTAAGGGGCGTAACATTTCCGTCACACGCTTGAGGAATTCGGCCAATCACAAACGCACTGGATAGCTGGCCAATCAGAGCACACCTCGCTTTTTCAAACCGAAGAGCTTTATAAAAATCGACGTGTTTCAGAAAGGCGGAGCATAGAGGAGAAACAATGATGTACAGTATGTGGAAAATAATGTGTTTTTTTAACCTTAAACCGCATAAACACATTTCATTACACCAAATACACCAAATAATGTTCTTTTTAGCAGCATCATACAACCCCTTTAATGATGCTTTTCATGAGCTTGAAAGCAAAAAAAATTGCTGTCCATTTTTATTTTATAAAAAGCAGCGACTTAGGTGCTCATCAAAGCATCTCATTTTATATTCAACAAAAGAAAGGCAATCATATGGGTTAGTAATGATGACATAATTTCCATATTAAAACTAACATGCAGTCTCAGTGTTTAATTACACTCTGGGCTGTCTCACTACTCAGCTCCGTCACAGGAAGTCAGGGAAGCCTTTTAATATGACACCAGCAGGCATTATACAATCTTTGTGTAGTAACATCACAAAGTGATTTAATAGCACGCCGGGGCTCTATTTAAAGCACCTAGTCTTCTCATTTACATTTAAAGACTTGAGCTCTCTTAGTAGGTACATGAAAGACTTTGTGATGGCTGTTTGAGATCATATTGAGGCCTGTAGCTTCAGTGAAGCTGTCATGTTAGTCATGTGATTCACTGATTCACTCATTACTGTCTGAAAGGAGCACTGGCACACCATATGAGCTTTTAAGAGAGTTTATTATTAAGTTAAAATGCCTTAATGATGGAATTGTTTCTTGCAAACGCATACATTTTACATTTTATAACACATTTATTGATTGACTGGAGTCTTGTGGATTATTGTAATGTTTTTATCAGCTGTATGGACTCTTATTCTGACGGCACCCATTCACTGCAGTGGTGAGCGAGTGACGTAATGCTTAATTTCTCCAGATCTGTTCCAGTGAATAAAAAAACTCATCTACTTCTTGGATGGCCTGAGGATGAATAGATTTTAGACAAATTCATTAAGAAAGACGAGTCATTTAATTTGCACTGTCAATATAACCACTGATTTTCTTTTCTTTTCTTTTCTTTTCTTTTAGTCATACGAGTTTGGAAAGACATTAAGATATGTATGCGTACGCTATTTTTTTTTTTTAGAGAGAGAAATAAAACCAATATGGAGCCAGACAAGACATACTTTATTTGTTAGACAGGATTAACCAAGAACAAAATGTCCTCTCATACCCAAATAATTGGTCATGTGATCATGTTCCTCAAGTCGGTGCACATTATCTATCATTTATTTTCGGCAAAATTTTTAAGCAAGTCTTACGACAATAGCCAGAAGGGTGTTGTTTGTGGAAGATAAGATGGTAGACGTTTAGACAAGTCGTGCATGTGTGTATGTGTGTGGGTTGGTAGTTGTAGTGGTGAATGTTCATGGAGTGTCAGTATGTCCTTAGAACAGCAGGAAAGATGTGGAGAGATGTGCCGCCCACCAGCCCTATTACAGGCAAACAACCACTGTCATCATGTCACGTTGTTAAACAAGTTTAAATGTATGTAATATTGTAAACTATGCTGTATTCACCGAAATACATTCGATCTGTCTTGTATTTTGTCCACCCATGGATGAAGCGGAGTCCAGCCCGGGGTCGTCACATGTGGTTGCCGCAAGCCTCCTTCGTCAAATCCGCCGCCTCTGCTCACTCAGCCCGCCGACCGTTCCTCACTTTATCCTCCGGCCTCTGCTCACTCAAGGCCGCCGTGTCTGACTCAAAGACTGTAAGTACGTTTTTTATATTTAAAGAGTTTTTATATTTTATATATTTAAAGCAAGTTTTTTGGGCAGTGTAGAGTAGGGCTTGTTGTTTGTCATTTCTCCGATCACAAATGCAGACATGGTTTTATGTTTACGCGGCGCGATGCAACGCAACGCGTAAAAAGACAGTACAAGTCATTATAATCCATAATTATGTCCCCACTGGATGCAACGAATGCCTCGTTTATAATGGGTTTTCATGTTTTTGAATCATCGCTCCGGCCTGACAGGGCATCATCACAATATGGTTAGGGGCGTAACATTTCAGTCACACGCTTGAGGTATTCGGCCAATCACAACGCACTGGATAGCTGTCCAATCAGAGCACACCTCGCTTTTCAGACTGATGCGCTTTGTGAATATCGACACGTTTCAGAAAGGCGGGGCATAGAGGAGAAACAATAACGTACAGTATGTGGAAAATAATGTGTTTTTTTTTACCTGAAACCGCATAAACACATTTCATTACACCAAATACACAAAATATTGTTCTTTTTAGCAGCATCATATGACCCCTTTAAACAATAGGTGACTTAAATAAAACAACCCAGCATGTTTGGTAAAAACATTTAACCCAACCAACTGGGTAAAAATAACCCAGCATGTGTTCTGTTCAATATTTACCCAGCGCTGGGTTGCCAAATAACCCAAGTTGGGTTATTTTTAACCCAGCATTTTTTAGAGTTATAGGAAATATTTGCAATAGAAGATATTTAGAGATTAACAGTGCCTATGAATCTGATTCATTGCAGTGCTTTCATAGTGGAAGCACAGAGCGACTGTTGTGTGAGCAGACAAATGCGTGAGGGCCGAGAGGTCAAGGTTTGGCTGCTTTATTTGGTTGGTTACCACATTTTGTAACTACACCATCTGGATCTAAAAGCACATTTCTCTATTGATAGGACCTTATGAAATTTTTTCCTTCAAATTTAGTTTTTGGTTTTAATAATCAAAGTGCATGTCTAATCAATTGAATTCATAATGTTGTAACAATTTAATGGTTTATTAAAATTATCTTTTAAGATTTAATACAAATGTATTGCCAACAATGGTGGCGATCAAATGAATGCATAACGCCTTAATAATTTAATTAATCTTTTATAATGCAATTAGAGTTTTCTTCAACTGCTTAAACACATTTTCAAAACTTTGCCTCTTTTTTTCAAAACTTTACCCACAAATCCAAGAATTGCACACACAGAATGCAAAATGCCTCACATCTCTTGCAAAATGAAGCACTGCGTTCAAAATACCACAAACACATCTCAAAAGCAAAAATTTGCAAACACCTTTGCCATAATATTAATTCCTTTTAGATTTTTGTTTGCCAAAAAAAGGGTTGTTACATTTTCATTTACAGTTTTGTTTTCAACTGCTTACACACAATCTTTAATTCTTAACCAGCCATTATTACATTGACTCAAACACATTATCCTTTCATGGCCCACTGTGATTCTGGAGTCACAGTGGTGAGCACAAATAGCTCTTACATCACTCCAGAGTTAGGAGCTCCAGTATGCTGGAGGCCCATTGTTGCATTTGGACATCTGCGTGGATTCCATAGAGGAGAGCATAACACGTCTATTTTGGTCTCATCTCACCTTAGAAGGCCCTGATTCTGCTCGTGTCAGGAGGCGAGCCGAGCGTCGCTCATAGCATGTAATTTATCTGCCGTCGCCTCTTGAGTAAACTGACCGAAGCATTTATTTCCGGTTATTTGACAATGTTTTACATCTGCCAGTGTTGTTTAAGAAAACAAACCACCTGCTAACCGCCAATTTGGGTGTATATATACTTTCTCGGCTAAAACGGCACAAGCACTCAGTTTCTCAGAGTGGCAATCATGCATCGATACCAGTGCATGAGGCAAAGCAAGCAGATGTGAACAGCTCTAGCTCATCTCCACTAAGCGAGAATGAGATGTGGGGGAGGAAGTTTTTCCCTCTGATGAATTTGGACACGAGTTTCACCCTTTGCCGCCCAGATCATATGCAAAGCAATTCTCTCCATCGCTGTCTCTCTTATCGTGTGTCTTTTTATCAGGCTATAATCACACGTGAACTCTGGAGCACATCTATCCCACTGTCTCGCTCTCTTAATGCGGTTCCACTCAGGCGATTACGCGTCAGGATCTGGTGGGTGTGTGTTCGTGTGGGAGGAAGTGCATGCTGTGTGGGATGACTTTTCCTTTCCAGGTTGATGCCGAGGCCAACTGATTGGCGCCGTATCGACTGGTTGTGCAGGCAGGTACTGTTTAGAAGAGTTTGTGGAGATTGAGTACACAGTCAAAAGAGGAGAAGTGAGGTATCCTGGGGAGTGAGAGTGACTCCAGGGCTTTGCCTCATCAGGAAATAGCAGCTGGAACTCACAGTAAGAGATCCCATAAGTCTATGCAGCTGTCACCGCGGAAACAAAGGTGGTTTCGGCAGGTGTTTCTGTCTGTTGTGTTTAGTCGGAATACTATTAGCCATGTTTTGAATTCCCACATCAGATGTTGTTTTAATGTTGCAATGACGTAAATCATCTTCACTTGTTTTAAATAAGAAAAGCAACTTGGCTTGAAGAAAACGAGCAGTGATGATACAAGATCTCATCTCATTTTACTGATTAAGTATCAGATTATGTAGATTTGTAATCTGTAATCAGATTACTTTTACTTTACCATAATATATCATGCTGTTACACTTCTAGAGTGGGAGTTGACAATGTCAGCTTTCCTTTCCAAGATGTGACTTGTGTCAGGAAAAGTCAAATAAGGATGTGAACCTGCTGAGTGGCGCTCATGCTAATTAGCTAGCCTCACTAGCATGTCTTTAGAGCATCAGGTTTAAACTAGCCTGCTTGTGTGTGTTAGAGAGATTGGGGGGGGGGGGGGGGAACACACTTAAAAAAAAATAAAGTGTGAAATGAAAGCTTCACTTTAAACAACTGATAATGAAGAGGCGCTCAGGCCGGACACACCCGGTTCCGCTCAGTGTGAAGCAAGGGGGGAAAAAATCTATTATTACGCCAAGCACCTAAAAGCAATCCACACTTATTAATATTTAATAAGCTTTCCTTTATCTTTTAATCAAGTGCGGTAAAAAGTGGAAGGAATGAATTAGGCAGGGAAGAAAGGAGAAATCACTTTAATGAAATAAATTGCTGCGTTGTGTCATTAGTGGGCTCTGGAGCGTGATGTTCGGGGGACAGAGGGGGCGCAGGGGGATGAATGAATCTAGCCAAGCATATTTCAGCACGGACCTGTTGAGAGCCGGGAGAATTTGAGGTTAAGGGAGCTAGTTCACCCAAAAATGAAAATTGGGTCATCAATTACTCACCTTCATGTTGTTCCAAACCTGTATGACTTTCTTTTTACCTTGTAACACGAGAAAACGAAAGTTATACGAGTTGGAATGGCATGATGGTGAGCAAATGATGACCGAATTTTCATTTTTGGGTGATCTATTCTGGTAGAATAGTGGTGGAAAGATGATATGTGGAGATTAAGACGTGAACTGCCTCTTCTCTTGTTTCTTTACCTCCCTATAGTTTCATTGTGGTTCTTCCATCTTTCCTAAATACATATCCAACATTTACTCCATGCTTCCTTCTTAATCTCAATACTGTGTTTATGTCTTAAACTTAAGTATTAATTTCTTCCCACTGCAATGAAATCTAACCAGCAGGTACCTTACACAATTCTGGTATGGTTCTAGTTGTGACAGGGCTGTTTTGTACTTGTATTCTGGGCTGCATGCCCAGAAAACCGCACAGACCTCTGGGAGTATGTACTCACAAATGACTAGACAAAGCTTTGTATTTTAGTTTGTGTTATATTGAATGTATGTCTTTAAAAAACATCCTGCTAAGTAGGGCGAAAGATTGAGAAAATTATAGCCCATTTTTCAGCAATTTGATATTCAATTTATATTTTGACCATTTTGTGAAAATGAATAATAATAATAATAATAATAAATAGGGCTGGGAAAGTTAACGCGTTAACGCATTAATTGATTAACGCCGACAATTATTTTATCGCGCATTAACGCAGTTTTTTATTTTTATGAAAGTCCGTTGCTCACTGGCTCTGAATACAGAGCTCGGTTAAGATTGCCTAGTGTGAGTACACACTTATTCTCACGCATCCCGCACACATGAGTCTCTACCCGCCCGCACACGCGCCCCATCAAGTGTTGTCCCGCGCCACACTCTGCTGCGTTTGGTCCCGCGATGTGGAGGTCTCTAAGGTGCCTGTTATTATATTATGATGGACTCTGAGCATAACTTGTTTTTCTAAAACAAACTATAAAATAAGGAATACTGCTGTAAAAAAGCACCTTATTTGTTTAAAGTGTTTGCAAACCAAATGTTATTGCACTTTTGTTCATTTAGCAGTACTTTTAAATGAAAAAAGTGCAAAATACACTACTTTTGAATGCATTATTGAATTTTGTGTATAATACGATTAATTGCGATTAATCACAGACAATCATGCGATTAATCGCGATTAAAAATGTTAATCATTGCCCAGCACTAATAATAAATCAACAAAGCGTCCATTGTTGCCAAATTATTTAGGTTTGTATGTTTGTTTTTATTTTAGAATTATAACATGGTAAAATTAATTTTTCATTGAAAAATAATGATACACCAATATCATTTGTATGCACCAATGTAACAGCAATAATTATTAATTAACATCAATATTTGCTTTCGGTAATGTAACACTGTAAGGATATATTAATGTAAGGAAATATTGCTAATTATTTATTAATTTATTCATTCATTCATTTTTATTTATTTTCTAATTACATTTTTTTCAGTCATAATGCCAACAAATAATTTTATCAGTATAGTATATGAAGTCATCGATGAACATTTGGACAAAATTCTCAACAATATATTGCCTATTCCTTGTTATATAATAAGCTAATTATCCCACCATTTAGGCATGTGTGTGCTGTACACACAGCGTTTGTATATGTGTTTTGTGTACATAACTGTATTTCTGTCATGACAACTCTCTGAGGGATTGGCATGGTAATGTACATGACAATGTTAATGTATTTGGTCTTGGCGGAATAGATCTGCTACGCTGCTGTGGCAGAGCAAGTACCGAGACTTGCTACTGCCAATACATCCGCAACATGCTGCTGTGAGCATGTAAGAAATATTGCTGCTGCAAATATGACACACATGAAATAACCCCCATATAGCATACATGAATCACCTCGTAGCAGATCTATACAGGTGGAGCTGGGGAAGGTGGAGGGTTTCTGAAGCAAGCTGCACCTGCTACAGCAAGCACTAGTCATATATTTGAATGTTGAGCAGCGAGCTCATTGGCTACCGATACAGGAGAGAACCAGTCAGCTGTGCCATGTGATAATGATGTCATTAGGTCAGATTGAGTTAGATCTATCGGACTGCGCCATCTAGAGTTTCATGCCAGAACTCTGTATGTATGTGTGTGTTTGTGTGTGTGTGTTTTGACCATGGTGACTGACTCAGCATGGTGTCAGTCTCTGCTCTGATTGGTCAGCAGTTAGTGTGGAATGTGAAGGTGAGAGGTCATTGCCCCTGACAGCGAGTTGGCACCTGACTGTTAACACTGTCCTATTTGACTCAACCTCCTGTTGTTCATTCTGTCACCTTTTATAATCTTCAGTTTTGTCTTACATGTTTACCTACCTATCATTATATATTTTTATATTTAAAACTAAGTATAATGAGTTTACAGATTAACAGTCTCACTTTTTGTATTAAAAACATATTTTATTTGTATACGAACCATCTTTTCTTTTGAGCATATTGCCCTGGGGAGATTTTGATTTTCATAACTTCTGGGAACCATTAAATCCCTAAGGATTCACTTTTGTAATAAGACCCTTTGGACCACATGCATTTTAAGAATTTAAGGAGATTTCTGCTTTGTCATGTCAGCCATTAACTGTTTGATCTCATTTTGAAATCAGTTGTAAGACCTAGTCAGCTGGGAAGATTTGAGCAGGATTTAGGTCACATCACTTGGGCACTGAGTATCTATCATGAAGGATTTTGCTTCAGTGCCTGAGTAAATGTCATGTTGTATCTATGTGAGTGTGTACAATGTATGCAGCGAAGTATCAAACTGAACCCGAACTTCATCTTGTGTTAATTAAACTCCATCGGCCTTTCCCAGAATGCAACTGGTGTCCTCTTATGCCATGACTCATCATTCATATGCCCTCTCCCTTCATATGAATCTCTCGACTCACCTCTACAGCTACAGGGGGAGATTATACCTGTGGTGTGTCTAAACCTCTCTAGGCTGATTGGATGGCTAAAATGCATTATAATCCAGATTGTGTATGGAGCCTGTCCGGTGTTACCTTTAAACCTGTTCATCCTGCCACTGCACAGATTACAATGGCAGAGGGCATTTAAAATGTCACTTCAACTACATGTTGTCATAAAAACATCCAGTCAGTGAGTGAGGCAGAACACATCAGTAAGTAATTTTTTTGAGTCTTTTTGAATGATTCATTAAATAATCAGCTCATTAGAGTCAGTTGCTTGTCAGCCCAACTATTACCCAACTATCAGTGCAGCCATCAAAGGCAACTATGGAAGCCTAAAAATAAAATGAAAAAAAAATAGTTATTTTTATTTTGTTATATATATTTTTTATATTATATAATATTATGTTTCAAAGGAACAATATTCATGTTTTTATTTATTATACAATTCTAAATGTATTTTACTGTCACTTTTGATTAGTTGAATGCGTCCTTACTGAATTAAATATTTTATTTTTTTTTTTTTTTTTTTTACTCTAAAGGTCCTTGCATACTGAGTCCGAAATTTTCGTATGCGTTTTTTTTTTTTTTTTCGTCACTCGTTCCTATCAAAATTCTTGCTACAGATGCGAAAATGCAGAAAATCGAACCTGATCAGAATTTTTTTATGACGGACGAAAGTTTCGGAGGCAGTGTGTAAACGTTATTTGCACAACGTGAGCTCGTATTTATTTTTCAACGTGCGAAATTTTGCATCCAAGATGTAGGTGACTTTGTTTCTTCAGTAGAACACATATGATGATTTTGAACTTTAACCATTGCAGTCTATCAGTCGTATAATGCATGGCAATGGTAACAAAATCTATGAGAGTAAAAAAAACATGCACAGACAAATCCAAATTAAACCCTGCAGCTCGTGATGACACATTGATGTCCTAAGACACGAAACGATCGGTTTGTGCCAGAAACCGAACAGTATTTATATAATTTTTAGCTCTAATACACCACTATGTCCAACTGTCTTTAGACGCGCACACGGCATCCGGTGCGTGAGGTGTGTACGCACTCTGGCGTAGTTTACGCAAGCGCCGGAAGTGATCTCTCGCACGTATACGTCACTCATTGTTTACACAGTGCACAAACATTGTAGGTACGACGGCTAATTAAAATGGTACTTACTTGCTCTTATTCGGATTGTTCAAACCGATTTAAAACTAAAAGATTACGTTCTCTTGCGCGAACTCATTAGGGAGTGGTGACTTTCCACGTATTCCCAACTTCTGAGCCTGCTTGCCTGAAGTTATGGTTGATTGCTCTTCGGCTGGATATCAACACACCCATGAACGTAAACTACGCCAGAGCGCACCGGATGCCGTGCGCGTGCCTAAAGACAGTTGGACATAGTGGTGTATTAAAGGTAAATTATATATAAATGATATAAATACCGTTCGGTTTCTGGCACAAACCGATCGTTTCGTGTCTTAGGACATCAATGTGTAGTCACTGGGTTTAGTTTGGATTTGTCTGGGCATGTTTTTTTTACTCTCATAGATTTTGTTACCATTGCCATGCATTATACGACTGATAGACTGCAACGGTTAAAGTTAAAAATCATCATATGTGTTCTACTGAAGAAACAAAGTCACCTACATCTTGGATGCCCTGGGGGTAAGCAGATAAACATCAACTTTTCATTTTTGGGTGAACTATCCCTTTAAGGCAGAAACGGCTTTCAGAAGACAACATAATAACAGAAAGACATGTTGTCTGTTTATAGTGTTTATATTATTTCATGTTGCCCATTCTTTTCATTTCATCACATTCAAGACTAAACTTCAGTGCCAAAGTATGTGCATTGATGTTTTATTCACACCATTACAGACAGAAACTTGATTAAAAACATGAATACAAATACAGTAATGCATACTTTTAGGTCACAATATATATCACAAGAAGTTATGACAGTTATGACAAAAAAAACATTATATATTTGCAGTAAGTTTGCAAATTCAGTATTTATTTATTTATTAGAAATCATAGATTGCTCTTTATATTTGTAATGTATCTTAATCGCTCTACCTCTCTTTCCTTCTATCTCTCGCTCCCCAATATCCTTTAAGTGGCAGTATAAAGTTGTTTCGGGAGCTGTGATCTTGGAACTGTCATTTGTGATACTATAAAAGGATTTGATTTTGTTAAATATAGACTCCTGAAGAATTCACAGAGTCATTTTCAAGAACAGAGAGGAAGAGACAGAGGGAGAACACTCAGATCCAAGCAATATCAAAAGTGCCGATCTATAAAGCAGCTCATTGTGAACATCTGTTGTGCAGAGAGGGGATAATGATGATTAAATTTGCATACTTTTATTAATAATCAAAAAATGTGAATGAGTTGCACATGCAAATGTGCCATTTGCAAAAGCAGAGGCAGGGGAAGAGACAGAAACAAGGAGATGCGGAGAAGGTCAGGGAGTAAGACAGGTCAGAAACTGGAACGTGTGGATGGATTGCAGGAGCAGGAGGAGATGATGATGGACTGGAGAACATTAGATCTTGACCTGGAGCTGTTTGTAATGGGAGGAATAAACTGAGATGAGTGTGAACCGCTGTGCTGTTGAACCAGTCATAGATTCTGTCCTTTACACTGAGATTATTATAGTAATTGTGCTGTTTGGCCTCGCTGTTGTGAATATGATATGATCTTTTTATCATTCTATCAGTCTGTCTGTCTGTCCAGCCATCCATCCATCTATCTATCTATCTATCTATCTATCTATCTATCTATCTATCTATCTATCTATCTATCTATCTATCTATCTATCTATCTATCTATCTATCTATCTATCTATCTATCTATCTATCTATCTATCATTTATATATAGTGTTATATCATCCATCCATCCATCCATCTATCATATATAGTGTTATATCTATGTCTGTCTGTCTGTCTAGCGTTCTAGCATTCTAGCACTATCCATCGTTCTAATATCTATCCATCCATCATTCTGCCTATTGTTCTGCCTATTGTATGATTTTTTTATAATTATTACTTTTTTCATCTCATGCATACTTGTTCCTCATGTCCAGGTGGATACAAACTGGAATATGCTTACGGTCTCGGCCAGACGGATCAGTTAGATTAGCATATGCTGGAGCATGCGGTTTGAAAAACTGCCACACTGGTGTTGGAATCGCATTATTTTCATCTTCTCCTATTTTGCTGCTGTCACCGGCATAGCCTCTCCAAACATTCGGGGGTCATGCCCATCACATCACACGCCGACTGCGGAATATAGTCTAGTGCTCTGTGAAGAGGTGTGCCAATGCATGTCACATCAGATTGTGCGTGTATTATATTCACAACAGCAAGGCTAAACTTACTGGATCTGACAGCGCAGACATTCACGGATGTGTCAAACGATGCATTTTCTTCTTTGCTGGTTTGCACTTTGACGATTTCTTCCTCCTTGACATTTCTCTAACCCCCTACCATAGGCAGAAGAAGTCCTGATGTGAACAAGCATGTTGTCAATCTTACATAGGGGAGTGTGAAAGAGAGATTGTGAGTGTTTCTTACTATTATTTGTGTCTATATTCACATGTGCGGAAGAACAACTTTGTCGTTGGTTTTTGATCAGTCATTCGTCATAGTTTGGTGCAGTATTTTTCATTCGGAGTGAAACATATCGCACTGCCAGAGGCTCAGACACCTTCAGGCTGCTGTTGACCGACCTTCTGCCAAAAACAGCACCCTGTCCCACAAGGCCTGGTGTGACAAATCGAGAGCCCCTCAGGACAGCTAAACTACTTTCTCAGGAGTGACACTTTAGGTGACTGGACTCAAAAAAAAAAAGAAACTATAAGCTGAAATAGTAAACACAAAAACATTTCACAGCATTTCATTTCTACATGTATAAAGATGTAGTCCATAACTAGATCATATGACATGTTGGAGGTTATTTTTTTATTTTTATTTATTTATTTTTTTGTCATACAGTACATATTTGAACTATGGTAGTATGTTTGGTAGTACATTTGCTCTGGGTACATACTGGCCCCAATGCATAAAATCAAGTCACACTCAGTGTTGTTGTGGTTAACTAATATATATTATATAATAAAATAAACCAGTTGAATGAATGTCTCACTTATAAAGACGGTCACTTGTTTCATTCCTGAATTTTGCTGTATTCCTCAATTTTTTTTATTAAATTAAATTGAATTTAATTGAATTTAATTGAATTTAATTGAATTTAATAAAAAATGAGCACAGCACAACATAACGTAACATGACATAAAAAATTATTAGATGAAAAACTAGAAATAAAAAATGTAGTTTTGGTAACTATTTGAAGTAATAATAATAATAATTATTATTAGAATTAATTAATAGAAAAGCACAACAATTGCTATGAAAACAAAATATACAAATACAATTTAACAATAAAGCAAAATATATATATATATGTATACTAAAAAAAATGATAATAGTATATAATTGAATGCTAAAATTACACTGGTCCTGCTGTAACTTTTTTTGGGGGGGGGGGTCTTGTTTTTACTTGTAAATATGTCACATTGCAATAACAAAATGGGTTGCAAACAGCAGTTCACCTTGACTTGAATATACATTCATAAAATGCCCCAAAACAATCTTCCCCTCAGCGTTACCCTCTCAGAAGACACTTCCCATTCTAAATATGTCAAGCGTTAAGAGTTCCTGACGTCACTTACAGGGCAGATGTAAGGAGAGAGAAAGGCGGTATATTTAGGGCGACTGGAGAAAGAGATGCAGGCAAAATTTCACAGAGAGAAAAGCCCCCAGAGGTCTTCTGTCAGTCTTTGCATTCGTACCCTCAGCTCTCAAACATGTTATTTATTCAAAGTCCCACAATTCACCAGGGAGCAGAGGAAGAAAAGCAAAGGTGTTCTGTGGAATAAAGCGCTACACTTTTTAAACACTAACTTTCACAAGGCACCTTGTTTCACACCTGTGTGTATTTTAACTCTCTCACATACTATTCCCTCAAGTTACAGAGCAAGTTGCAGGAACTGAGCAATGAAGTTGGAGCAACGGAGAGCTACTGTATTGAAATTTCTTGAAATAAATGAAACAAAAACAATGGTAAAGTACAGCACTGGAATGGAAAAATGCGTTCTGTGTGAACGACCCCTAAAGGTGTGGTTTCAAATTAATCAGTTGAGTGAATGATTCGTTTAGCTCAGAAAGACAGTCACTTATTTTCTTCCTGAATTAATAGTGTTTTTCAATGAACCGGTTGAATTGATTCACTCACCACTTTTGAACACTCTAAAAATGCTGGGTTGTTTCAACCCAACTTTAGGTCAAATATGGACTAACCCAAATTTTGGGTTAAACATTTAATTAAAAAATTTAACCCAACAGCTGGGTTTGTCCATATTTGACCCAAAGTTGGGTTGAAACAACCCAGCATTTTTTAGAGTGAATGAACCTGAATGAATCAGCACTTTTGAACGAATCATTGAATGAATGATTCACCACTCATAAAGACAGCCACTTGTTTTGTTCCTGAATAAATCAGTGTTTTTGCACAAATTGTTTGAATAAATGGCTCAGTGACTCACTCAAAAAGACAGTCACTTTTTCAATTCCTGAACAAATCAGCATTTTTGAATGAATCATTGAAGCAAATGACTCAATGACTCACTCATAAACACAGTCTATGAATGATGAGGAAAAGAAGAGGGGGGGGGGTCAACATTGGAGAGTTTAGAAGTTTTAAAATCAAACTTCTGTTGCACTAATGGAAAAAAAGAGTGAGCAGGGAAAAGGACAGAGAGAAATGGTGATCCAGAGAAAGAACTTCATATTTAATTTATGTAGCTGTAATGGAAATAATGTTACGTTCTGAGAGGTAAAACCTCCAAAAAAAAGTTTTTAGATCACATTTACACAGCATTAATGGAAAAAGAAATAGAAATGTAGATAGGTAGAAAAAGACTAAGACAGAAAGACAGAGAGACAATGAAATATAGCAACAGAAAGACAAAGATAAAGAGAAAGCATTTATTAATTTATGATTCTGGGTCCAAGACTTAGTTTGGCCTTCCAGACATTTTTTTTATCCAGCCTGGCTAACTCTTTTCCATATTTGAATAACAGAAGCTCATGCCTGTGTGGCTACATCAGCCTTAACTTTAGAAACAGTGTGTCAGACTTCCAGTAGATATCCCATGATGCCCTGAATATACTTCTATCTACTAAAACTACACCGCATTCAGTTGTTTAACAGCCCCTTCCTTTATACTCCAGTAAGACCCCAGCCCCCACATTAAACAACAAGACGGTAGCATCGGGCCATCTTGAAACCATTTCATCAGGAAATGGTATAATTTGGGCATCTGGTTCCTATTGAGTCCTGGGCTGCGTTCTGTTCCTGTAATGCCGTGATAAAGAGCTTCTGGGGCCAGGAGCAGGCGTCATACTCTGGCCAGAGCCCACTGCACACTCGACCTGGGAGTTCGCCATGTTGGACCAAAGGTTGGCTTTACCTTTATTGAGTCTTGATTTAAAGCTGTTTACTTTATTTACCCTACTTTTTGTGGTGTCTTTGTGCACAAATCTGTGGTGCAACCTATACTTAAAAAACAAAACTGGCATGTGATATTTTATAATAATAATAATAACAATAAAATAGCTATTGCAAATTTAAAGTACTATTGTGAGAATATAAACGTGCAATTATGAGAAATAAAGTAAGTCACAATATGTTTTTTTTTACTCTATGGTAGAAAAGCAGAATTAATTTGTAATGAACAAATAGTACATAAAAATATTGATTTTATTTTATTATTTATTTAGAGCAGAAAAAATAGACTTCCATTGTGGATAATATAACTTGCATTAAAATAGTACAAAAAGAATGCAAAATAGAAGCATTAGTGGTCTCAGTCTTATGGACGCCACTGATTATGAAAGTAAAATGAGTAGCAAGCAGCATTCACATTAACTAATGAAATGCAACAATCAGTTTATCTCAATCAAGTGTTGCAGATGTTGATCATTGTTGTGCTTGAGCTGGACTGGAAAACAAAGAATGATTGTAAGGTCAACTTAAGTAAATTTGGATATTTTGGCAGGTTTGCATGTTAAACAGTTTTGAGAAGTGTAAAATAACTACCACATGGAAGCGATTTGGGGAAAATTTTGGCGGTTTCCTTTAATGAATTCAGAGGATGGCAGAGATTCAGAACTGTACGATGGAGGGGAGGTGATAACCCTCGCTCTCGCTGCCCCACTGCAATGTCACTGAGAAATCAATAAAGCCTGTTTGTCCGTTAATTAATCTGCAGTCTGCATGGGCGCACGTTGTGTGTTCTAATCAGCAGCGTCTGCATTTCTTCCAATGCGCTTTACCTCGTTCCCCAGTTCAATAAAGGATAATACTGGCAATGTGTATGTTAATCCAGTGAGCGCTTATTTACAAAAAGGACAAATAAGCGGTATTTATAAACCCAAAGCTATGATGTCACTGATCCCCATCGAGACAGAAGGACTGGAGAGTGAAGACAAAAAAACAATAGCATTATCACAGTGGGATTACAGCAATAGGATTGAGATGAGATGAGAAGGACATTAGGTGATGTGAATGTGTATGTGTATGTGTGTGTGTGTGTGTGTGTGTGTGAGTGTGTGTGTGTGTGTTCAGGCAACAGATGTGAATAGAAAAACTCTATTTTGGTTCTGAATCCACTTGATTTTGATTTCATTAAAACTTTTATTTATTTTTCTTTTTTTAAGCAATTTTAAGCACCAACCCCCAATAATTGGTCCTAAATATATACTAAACAACAAGAAACTGCTATTTTATTAACATATATTTATTTTATTTTATTTAGTGCTGTCAAACGATTAATCGCATACAAAATAAAAGTTTTTGTTTGCATAATATATGTGTGTGTTCTGTGTATATTTATTATGTATATATTAGTACACACGCATACAGTATATATTTTGAAAATGTATTACATGTTTGTTCATATTCATACAATTTATATTATAAATAAATATATTTAATATATAAGCAACATATTTTTCTAAAATATATACATGCATGTGTGTGTATTTATATATAAATAATAATTATAAACAGCATACATACATATATTATGTAAACAAAAACTTATTTTGGTAATTTGGTGATTAATCGTTTGACAGCACTTTATTTTATTTTATTTTAGAGAATAAACAAGAACTTAATGAACTGTCAAATGAAAAATAAAATGATGATTATGTATTATTATTATTATTATTATTATTTTTTTTTTGACTATTGATAAAGTTCAGACTAATAGGACTTGTTTGAGTCAGAACTTATAATAATGATGATCATTATTATTAATTACAGTATTGTTTTTATTTTTGATGATGATGATTGTAAATTGGCTATATATATATATATATATATATATATATATATATATATATTAGGGATGCTCCGATCGATTGGCCGGAGATTATGACTCGATCGGTCACTAAAGTTGGCCGATCTCACGGACCGATCACAATTTGATGACGTCAACTCGTGAGGACGTAAATGATTTGGCGCTGCAGTCATGTCATCGCTGGTGTGGAAATACTATGACATTTCGAGAAACAGTGAAAAATTCTCTATTCTCTATTTGTTTCAAAGTAATCTCACGTGGAGGAACATCGTCCAAAACATTTAATACTACGAACCTGGTTGGCACTTAAGAACGAGCCACGTATGGCGAATACGAGACGTATGGCGAATACGAAAAACTGGCAACTGCAAAAAAGGCAATGGTAACTAATTAATAATGCGACTCTCACTCAGCCATCCATTACAGACATTCTGAAAAAAAACACACTTTACGCACCAGACAGCAAGAAAGCTAAGGCTATAACTGTGAAGATAATGGAATTTGTAAGCATTGTAGTGATACACGGATGCGCTAAAACTTCACCAACAGCTTCAAATAAATTATTCACCCACCTATATTTTTCTCTGATTTAGATAACCACACCCGATCGTCACATTACACTTATTCTAATTCTTAGTTTTGCATGATGATATGATGCATGGATTGTTAATTTTTAACAGCAGATTCAGTGATGTTAGAGCTGATCTGCGCATCACTGCACAAGTTTGCGGCGCGTTACGGCTCCACTGGAACCGGTGTCCTGACATTTTATCCTACCCTTCAGATTGTCTTACCAGGGTTTACTGCGCATGCGCACATCGATATTGCGTCCTTTTTCTCATGCTGAACAACAATATTTAATGCATCTGCATTACTGTAAGGGTAGGTTTAGGGTTGGGGTAGGTGTAGATTTTAATAAAACACAATCTAATAGGTAGAAAAAAATATTTATTGTTGGTTTCCTCTAGCTGTATCCCTTCTAGCTACAACCGTGAATATAACGCATAATTACTGTATTTGCATTACTGTAAGGGTAGGTTTATGGTTGTGGTAGGTGTAGACATTAATAAACCACAATTTTACAGGTAGCATTTTTCGTTGTCGAATTGTACTACTGTTTTAATGGGAGGTAGCAAAATCTGACAGGGTAGCACAAATCGACAGAACACCGGAGCTGATCGCGGCCGCTCCAGTCAGTGCTTGTGTTCATACCAGCCACACCACGGCATGTTTGCAGATTATCCGCAGCGATAAGATTGTTCTTTCAGTAGTTTAAATGTTTCCATTTCTTTTTTCCTCTTCAATCTTATATTGGACAGTGTTTAATTAAACCTTACGAGTTACATCAGGCTTCTCCATGTTGCAGTTTAAATGTTTCTATTTTGTCCTCTAATATTGGTATCTGTAGTATTACTTTATCTGAAAAAAAGGTTAATGGTGATCAGAGAGCTTACATATCAGTTATATAAAGCTTGAAGTATTGGAATCGGGATCGGTATTGGGTGCAAAAATCCTGATCGGAGCATCTCTAATATATATTGCCAATTCACAATCATCATCATCTAAAATATATATATATATATATATATATATATATATATATATATGTGTCACGAATTCGGTCCATGGACACTGCACTGATTTGCACTCATTGCACACAGCTGTTTCTAATCACCTCACTCACTATATAACACCCACTCTAACCACCTTTTTCTGCTGAGTATTGTTTAGCCTGTACCCCTTTCCGAGTGTCTGTGTTTTCCTTGGTTTGCCTTGCCTGTTTCTGCGGTATCTGATCTTTGCCTGTTTTCCTGGATTTTTCCTTGAAAAAATTATTCTGTCTGCCGATCGGTGACCTACGTTAGCCCTAGGACTATTCTTGTGTTTTGCCCGCCATATACCTGTTTGCCATTGTTTGACCCTGCCTGTTTACCACGTCTCTTTAATAAAAACTTACAGATGGATCCATTCGTCTCACGTCTCGTCAGCCCCGTTACAATATATATATATATATATATCATCATCATCATTATATTTGTATTAATTTTTATTTGGATAGTTCATACAGTTTATTGTTTATGAGTCAGATCTTAATGAAATATCAAATTAATAATAATAATAATAATAATAATAATAATAATAATAATAATAATAATAATAATTATTATTATTATTATTAATTTGATGTTTCATTAAGATCTGACTCATAAACAATAAACTGTATGAACTATCCAAATAAAAATTAATACAAATATAATGATGATGATGATATATATATATATATATCATCATCATCATTATATTTGTATTAATTTTTATTTGGATAGTTCATACAGTTTATTGTTTATGAGTCAGATCTTAATGAAATATCAAATTAATAATAATAATAATAATTATTATTATTATTATTATTATTGTTGTTGTTCATCATATCGTTAATTATTTATTTATTTATTTAACAATTCATTAAATTGGACTGCATTAACTATTTTGGTTTCTTTGTTCATTTTTGGTTATGTTTATTATTATTGTTGTTGTTGTTGTTTGTTTGTAACAAAAATCTATGTATTTCTCACATACAAACTGTTCAGGGCCCTTTTCTGTGAGTTGGATATACTGTCTGTGTATCTTTGGTATTTCATTGACATAGATGATGGATCTTACTGTATACTGACCAGAACTATATATAGTGGGAAAGACAGAACCTCAGAACTAGCTGCTGTTGTTGTTAGCATGCGTGTGGGTCATCACATCAATCTTGGCCCCTCAGTGTCAGATTAAAGCTGTAATCTGCCCCACCGCAGGTGACCTACTTCAGCTTGGTGGGCCTTGAGAGCATGGGATTATCATGTAATCCTACCTCATCAACCTCAAGTGGGCTGTCAGTCTTTGAGAAGAGACATCAAGTTGGTCAAGTTCACTTATGGAAGACAGAAAGCTGACTCTTCACTCCTTATCCCGACCCTGCTTTGCTGACGTATTTCAAGGACGAAACTCAGGAACAGTTCATTGTCTCAGTTCAATGACTCTTAATGGCGTAGCTCAGCAAAAAATGAAAAGTTCTGTCATCATTTAGGCTGCTCACCCTTATGTTATATATATAACGTTCAACTGATATATTTTTTGTGTGTGTTCTTTAAAACCTCTCTTGAAAATTGATGATATAATGTATGACATGGCATTTGCTGTAAAAACATTCTGTCAGTTAATAATGAATGTGCTTCATGTGGTTTTAATGCACTCAAAGAGATGATTTAATATGATTGAATCCAGCAAAAGTAATTTTCAGGCAGAAATGACTTGTTAAGGTTCAGTACTAACTGCACAATATTGTTTCTACTCTTTTGTTCTTCTTATTGTGGAATGATACAGAAA